>NC_041389.1:308358631-308411394 GCF_002162155.2 Triticum dicoccoides
GGTTGTCAGTATTTGCAGGTTGTGAATTGTGTTTTGTGTTGTGTATTTTGAGAGTACTTTCAGATATGAATGTCTTTTGAATTTCAGATTTGCAGTATTGAGCATATGAAGAATTTTATGAATTCTAGAGATCTATTTTTAGCACTTAAAAAAATGTAGTTTCATAGGAGTATAAAAGTGCAGACGAGAAGAAACTGCAAGTTTCAGTTTCAGATAAGAAACTGCAAGTTCAGTTTCAGATAAGAAACTGCAACTTTCAGAGGCAGAGCATTTATATTAACACGGCCTTTTCAAACAGGGTTAACATCATGTTGGAAGTTTTATTCGTGGTCGAAAATGGAACTACCAGCCAGTTAACATCATGCTGATTAACATTCATGCATAGCACATCTTCATATGATGCACAGTCAAAATGCCCACACAATGTTGAGTGTGCGAAACACAGAGAAAACGAGGGACGAAGTTTTGGCAAGTGTTGGATGTGGTTTTGGGCTGCCCCGTCTAGGCTTTCATTTTTAACATGCGCAACCCACGACCTTGGATGGGAGGGCCTGTTTGTATTTTCTTAGGGCCGTCATGTATCGACCGGCCTATGGACCTCCCATCCGAGGTTTTATTTTTGGCAGCCCAATTTATGTGTTTTTTTGAAGAAAACGCAGAGGTATGTTCTATTTTTCTATATAAGAATAGGAACGCCAGGTACAACTTATGTTTCCCTTCTAACTATATTATATATATTTAAATTATTTTATATGTTATTATATATTATTTTTATCATCATCATATATTTAACAGATACTTACATATGTAAGAAAACAATATCCCACATCTTATTAACTTATAAAAATAATTTCTTAACAAATAAAATCCTGGATTGTTTTGGCACGAAAATCCTAGTGATTGTGTACAAAAGCTTGGTAAGATTTAAGGACGAATGTAACAATATCACTTGTTATTTAAATATATTTATAACAAAATGCTCATCCCTTTTTTATTTTTTGATAACATTGCTGGCCCAACCCAACATTATAATTAGAATCAGCCCAGCAAAATCGTGTATCTAGATAAAGTGCAAATGGCCTGTAATTTTTTAGGAAATAAAATAAATGGGCCGCATGAAAACTACATTAATTGTTCACCCAGCCCAGCTAATGGCTGTAATTCAAAAAAAAAGATCAAATTGACTGTAAATTCTACCGCGCAAAAAAAGACTGTAAATTCTGAAAAAATGGGTTGAATACGTGCCACATTTTTGGAGCCTGAAATGTGGGCCAATAGGTCGAAGCCAACGCAAGTCATTGTCAATTTAGTCAACAAATGATTCTGACATGTTAGCCGTTGGATTTACATCCAACGGCCGGCATCCATCTTCAATCTCTCGTCTTCTTCCTCCAGCGCCGCCGGGACCACCTCCCGCCTCCTGCTGCTAGCAACTCTGCTTAGCACGCTTCGCTATGAAGCGCTACTCCACCATTGGCCAGGCCATCCCTCCACCCCTCCACACCTCATGTTCTTCTCCACTGACTGCCGAACCACACCGCACTAGAACCAGTTAACCCTCGTACACCTCTCCGTCTGTGACTCTACTCCCGCATCTTCCCATCTCTGGCTCGTTGCTGTCCGGGGCCTCGCCGTCGTCCACCACCTTGGATGCGCTTGGCGTGGCTTGGTCAACGTGGTCAACGAACGACACCATCGGAAGTAGACTGTGCGTGGAGAGGCTGACAGCTGGGTCCACGGCCGCACACAAGGAAATGCCTCCTTATTACACACAAAATAATGATTCCTCCACCTGACATCTAGGACCCACCGGAAGGGCCTCTGTATTTCGCGAAAAAACGCCCCCCCGCTGACTTGTCGGACCCACCAGCTATCTTTGCACGCAAGGAAGTGCCTCCTTCTTACGCACAAAAAAATGAATACCCCCCCTGCCAGCTGGAACCCATCATACTGGGAGGCTGACTTGTGGGCCTACCAAGTTGACGGGGACGGAGGGCTTTGTCAACTTAGTCAATATGAAGATTCTAGCTCCTGTTACCGTACAATGTTCATCCAATGGTTGTAGTGCTTCTTCAACCTCTGGTCTTCTTGCTCCAGCTGCCCAAACCAGCGCCGGTCGTGCTGTGTGCTCCTGCCTCCCGTGGCCGGCTGTGATGCCGCGGAGGCCTCACCGCCCCTACTACTCCCACCGCTAGCGAGGCCATCCCTCTACTCACCCACACCCCTTGTTATTCTGCGGTGACAGCAGCCTCACACCGCAGCCGAACCAGTGAACCCTCATATTCCTCTTCGCGTGGGCATCCACTGCTGCATATTCCCCGGCTCTGAGTCGTCCCCTTCCTAGGCCTCGCCGTCGTCCACCGCCGTGGTGCTCTCGGCGCGGCGTGGTCAACGTGGTCAAGGAACGACTTCCATCGGACGTGGACTGTACGTGGAGAGGCTGATAGCTGGGTCCATGGCTGCAGCAAGGAAGTGCCTCCTTATTACGCGGAAAATAATGATTCCTCCACCTGACAGCGGGGACCCACCGGACGGGCCACCGTATTTCAAAAAAAAAGTTTCCCCCTGACTGCTGGGACCCACCACCTACATCTTCGCACACAAGGAAGTGCGTCCGGGCAAAAAAAACGATTCACCCCCTGACTGCTGGGACCCACCAGCTACATCTTCGCACGCAAGGAAGTGCGTCCGGGCAAAAAAAATGATTCGCCCCCCTGACTACTGAGACCCACCAGCTACATCTTCGCACGCAAAGGAAGTGCGTCCGGGCAAAAAAAATGATTCGCCCCTCTGACTGCTGGGACCCACCAGCTACATTTTCGCACGCAAGGAACTGCCTGACAGTCGGGACCCACCTGGTCGAAGCGTACGTAGCGTTGTCATTCTAGTCGCGAACGTGTGCGTACATATATACTGGTCGATTTAGAGGTGTGCACGTGTCGTGGTAGAGGCGCGTACGTGTCGTAGTAGAGGCGCGCACGTAGCATGTACACGTACGTACATCGGCCAGGGTGCAAGAAAGAAAATACAGCCACGTATGTGTACATACGGGCGGGGTCTCGAACGCCTAGTCGCCCATACGTACGGCGAGGGCTCGTGTTCATGGGGAGGCAACAGAATGCGTCGTGTTCATGGGGAGGCAACGGAATGCATCATGTTCATGGGGAGGCAACGTAATGCGTCGTGTTCATGGGGAGGCAATGGAATGCGTCGTGTTCATCGGGAGGCAACGGAACGTGTGGGAGCCAACCGGCTTGGACAGAACAGGCGATGGAAACGAGGCCTCGCATAGCGCAAAACAAAGGAAACGGACCTCCTACGATCGAAACGGGGGTCATGTTGATCGGGAGGGGTGTGGCGTACTGCAAAACGGAGGAAACGGACCTCCTACGGTCGAAACGGGGGTCCTGTTGATCGGGAGGGGTGTGGCGTACCGCAAAACGGACGAAACGGACTTGTGTTGGAGCGCTATGGTCGAAACGGGGGTCCTGTTCATCGGGAGGGGTGTGGCGTACCGCAAAACGGGACTCCACGGGATACTGTTCATCTCCACCGTCGACCTCCTCCAGCCTCCACGGGCTACCGTCGACCTCCTCCAGCCTCCGCGGGCTCCTGTTCATCCAACCTCCACCGCGCGCTACTCCACCGGCTACTGTTCAACCACCCCTCCACCGTCTACTGTTTATCCAGCCCTCCACCGTCTACTATTCATCCAGCCCTCCACACCACGGGGTCCTTTTCAACCACCCCTCCACGGCCACCCCTCCACCGTCTACTGTTCATCCAGCCCTCCACACCACGGGTTCCTGTTCATCCAGAGGCAACGCCACCGCTCACTGTTCATCCAAACCCCCCGCAACGCTCACTGTTCATCCATCGATCGGCTTCAGTTAGCAGCAGTAGTGAAGGAATCGCTCCATCGGGTTCAGTTAACAGCCATCGATCGATCGCTCGGGTTCAGTAACGCGTAGCCTGCAGTGCAATCGCTCGGGTTCAGTTAGAGCCCAACGCCTCACACCTGTACGAGAGAAACGCGCATTGCTCGGCCCCCGACCTCCCACCATAACCGGCAACTCCCCAAAATTTTCCTCCCCCTCGCTTCTACCACGGTTTTTTCCGTCATGGACGGCCCAAAGAATGTCATGCAGCTGCATCTCCAGCCCGCCCAGGACAAAAAGCCCATTTTCCGTCATGATTTTTTGTCATAGAAGTAGGAGCCCACCACATCTATGATGATACCGGGTTTTGTCACAATTATCGTCATAGAAGTGTCATATCTATGACAAAAAAAAATTCATTCGGCCCAAAATGTCACGAATGTGTCTTTTTTTTGTAGTGGATAAGGGACTACCTCGACACCAAGTTGGCCGAACAACGGGATCAAGTACGAGACATGGTGGCCAACTCCAAGTCTTCTTCCCCTTCGTCATCTTCAAGGCGGCGACGCTCAAGTGGCCAATCTTCGGAACGTCATCGAGATCAAGCACTACAACACCATGAAGATGAAGATGCTCGCGATGCGTACACCTACAAGTATATCTGGCCATGGGTCGGGTCGGGCTGGGCTTGGGCCGGGCCTAAAAAAGCCCACGGCAAAAAACTGAGGCCCAAGCCCTCCCAGGCCCTACCATCGGGCCTACTTTTCAAGCCCAAGCCCGGCCCATCTGGTAAAAAGCCCTCAAAAGCCCTTAGGGCTTAGGGCCGTGGGCCGGGCCTCTTCCTTAAAATGCCAATATGTCAAGCCCAAGCCCGTCCAGGCCCTGCTGGTGGGCTCAAAACTTAGGCCCAAGCCCGGCCCACGAGCAAGCCCATCGGGCCTAGGCCCTGGATTTTAGGGCCGGGCCTGGGTGGGCCGACAGGGCCGGGCCTGAGATGGCCAGGACTACCTACAAGTCCCAAAAAGCTCTACATCAAGCTATGGCCAAACTTCATGAGCACAAGAGAAGACCGCAAGACAAGCACCACCAAGACGGAGCTACGACTACTATGACCACTTCGGCATCTTCGCCAAGTGTCATCAAGGCATCTTCGCTTTTGGACGTATGGCATCTTCGCCTAACTCTGACGAGTACGCCTACTTCGGCCTTCCTCCACGGTGACGGTGATGAGATGATCGAGCATGGGATTTTCCCTTCGGTCATGGAGGAGAGCGATGATGTGCCATCTTCGGCCTTCATCCACGGTGACGATGACTAGATGGTTGAGCATGGGATTTTCCCTTCAACCACGGCAACATATGATGACTTGAGTGACTTGTGCCACCATATTGAGAGTGAGAGTGACTTAACCACTAGCCCCATATATGATGGGTTGCCCCAATTCCCATGTGAGGAGAGTTACCACCACCACCACTTGAGTGCTTTGAGTGACTCCACCATATGTGACATTGAGTGCACCTACCTTGATGGAGTGAGTGAGCCACCACCACATAGAGAGTGTGAGGTAGTTGATAGGGCATGTGAGGCCATTTCGATTTCTAACAACTTAACCTCTACCTCTATTGTGTCTTCTCATTTGGTACTAGGTCCCATTTATGATGACGTGTCGATCCTCGATGACTTCATCCTTCCTTTGGACAAGATGATGGCCATGGTGGAATATGATGCACCCCCCACATGGTTCCATCAAGATGAAGATGATGACCACCATTTGGTCTTTGCCACCTCACCTACACCGCTTGAGTAAAATGAACAAGGTAACATAGGTGAAGGTGATGCTATAGTCCCACTAGTGGACATCCTTGGTATTGATTGCTTGCATAATGCTGATCCACCTATTGGCATGCTTCATTCTAGTTCGACTTCCCCATGCGATGATTTACCCATTTATGATGAGTTTGATGATTGCCACATGGAGTCTATTAGTTGTGATGCCATGTTACATAGGATTTCTTGTGATAATTCTCTTGGTCACATCATGTTTGACAATCCTCTTGACTTGTCATATGCTATGCATGAGATCAACAATATGTCATATTTATAATCTCTTCATAGTGACTATGGATATGCCATTAACATAAACCCAATTTGCACATATGGCATAGATGACAAGCCCATGGTTATTGGCATTTGTTTTTCTTGTGATGATATTGATATTCTCCCTTTGCATCATTCATCTCATATGCCATGCCATGACCACCTAGCTTTGGATATGCATTGTTTGCCATGTGGTCAATATTCTCCATATTATGCTTCCACTATTGCTCATGAGGAGACCCCCATAGTTTCCTCATATCCATTAGGAGATTTTGCTACATCCCATTATTTGCATAATTCCCTTGATTGTGTACACCATATGCTCCCCATGAATGAAAATGATATTAATGTTCCATATACTTGCATTCTCAATTTGTGTCCTCATCATGTCATACATAACAACTATTCTTTCATGATGGATGACATGTTCTTATACCATGCATCAAATTTCTTTGAGCGATGCTTATCTCATACTAACACACACGTGCACATACACATCATGATGGATGATGTGTACATTTACCACGCACACAATTTCTTTGGTTTGTGTCTCTTGTGTGTAGGTACCCATGAATACTTGTCAACTTCGCAATCCCACGAGTTGACAAAACGAGCTCTAGAGAGCAATGATGACTTGGGATCCCATGGATTGTCTTTCGCACCGCTCTCTTCGCGCAAGGACTTCGCGCATTTCTTCTACATGGCTCTTACTTGGTTATGGGTTATTTACCACTTCTCACTTTATGCCCATATTGCCATGTTCACTTTGCATGATATGCTCATTCCTATGCCTTTGCCATGCATTTGTGACCCATGCTTTGCATTACACATGATGATTGATTCTACTACGTGCATATGTATTTGCAAGCTTGGTGGAGATATTGCTTGTTATTGCCATGTTTGCTATCTGCTCCATTCATATGATGATATCTTGCTTTGCAATCATGCTTGTGATATGCCATGTGCATTGCCTATGCCTACTCTTTGCTCACATGACATGATTGCCATGATTTCCTCTCGTGTGTTGCATCTTCACTCCACTAGTTTGCCCGACTTGATTTCTATGCTTTCTCATGTTGCATCCACTTCTTGGATTACTTGCTCCTATCACATGTTTGGTTGCAACAATGCCATTCCTTCACATATGCCATGCCCCATTGATTGCTACATGCTTGCCTTGATTGCCTCTCACATGATGAACATTTGCTCTTTCTATTGTGTTGAGTGCCACTCGTTTTCACTACACCCTATGCACATTATGCTTGGATTGTCTTGCACTTGCATGTGTTTAGTCATATCATCTTCTTGGGTGTTGTGAATGACTCTTATGCCTACCATAGACCATTCATTGAGAGTCTTATGCATGCTTATTATGACCTTGAGGTAGATGCTTATTCTCTTGTCACAGATATGTGCATCTCTACCTCACATTTACATGCTTGTTGCCATGATGTCCTTGATTATGCTAAATTTATGTGCTTACATGCTATGCCACACTCCCTTGTCAAACCATATGCTATGCTTGATGACGAAACTTGTTTGGTGAATCACCTCTTGAATGCTTGGTTTTGCTTTAATGCCAACCACATTTGTTTTTCCACGTGCTTGTTATCTTTGCTCCTTTTGAAGGAATTACAAGACGGTGCGACATTGGAGAGTGCCCATTTCAATCTTGACGACGATGAGTACTTGGCGGTTGTCCACTTCTACACGGGGACGCCATCTATTTCCCATGGTGATGAAGATCATGATCCATGGACGGATCTCTCCCAAGGGGGGGGGGAGATGATGCGGAGCATCCCTCGTCCATCCACATGGACACGCCATCACCATCGCAAGCACCGAGAGGACCGGTGACAAGAGCACGTGCAGGCAACATCGACAACAAGGTCACTTCTTTCCTCTTCGAGTCTCGTTCGAAATCGCATATGAATCGGGTCCTACGTCAAACGGAGATGTTATGCTTTCTTAGGTACTTGGGAGATCGTCATGAGGAACACAGAGGGAAACACCAAGTTCACCCGGAGGCACAAGCACCTACAGTCGAGGAGAAGGAGGAGGAAGCAAGAAGAGAGAAGGAGGAGTGGCTCTGGACACTCCGGGTGCCCGGGCACTTTGGCCCCGGAGGCCCGACCCCTCCCTGGTGCAGCTCCAGCCGGCCCCGGGTGCCCGGCCTGCAGCCCCGGGTGTCCGGCCTCTCTTGGCCCAGTGCGGCCCAGGCCACCCCCCGGGTGCCCGACCTTGAGGCCCGGGTGCCCGGCCAGCCCCCAGGCCACAGGCCGCCGGCCCGGGTGCCCACACCTTTGGCCCCGGGTGCCCTGCCTCTTCCCCCTGGGCGCCAGCAGCCCCCCCGGGTGCCCGGGCTGTCAACCCCCGGGTGCCCGGCCGCCCTTCAGCCACCCCTCGGGCGGTGGCCCTGACCGGTCCGGGTGCCTGGCCGGTTTTACCCCGGGTGCCCGGACACTTCCGTGGATGCCTGCGAGCATAAGGGTCATTTCCGACCTTTGTATCCCTCTCCCCCTCTATTTCGTCCCTAGACTATAAGTACCCCCCCACCTAGCTCATTAGATGGGATAGCTAAGAATAGACACAAATCATAGAGCGTAGCTCATGTACCTCCCCTTGTGGGATTCCTCTTGAGAGAGAAGACTCCATTGGAGTACAAGACCTCCATTGGAGAAGATCCCTAGGGATTCAAGCCCCCCTTGAGGGAAGGATCTACCTAGATCATTGAGCCCTCATCTCCTTCATAGGATTTGGGATGAACTCTACCATGTATCTTGTTTCCCTTTGATTGTTCATGTACCTTGTGAATCTAGTGTGTTTGTTGGTCTAGTGGATGTGTGATCGGACTTGTTCTTGAGTGTTCCTCTTGTTTTCTCTCTTGTGTTCATCTTGTTCTTAGGGATTCCCCCTCCAATCCGTGAAAGATCTTTGATAACCCACAAGTGTAGGGGATCGCAACAGCTTTCGAGGGTAAAGTATTCAATGCAAATTTATTGATTCGACACAAGGGGAGCCAAAGAATATTCTTCAGTATTAGCAGTTGAGTTGTCAATTCAACCACACTTGGATAACTTAGTATCTGCAGCAAAGTGTTTAGTTGCAAAAGTGGTATGATAATAAAGGTAACAATAGCAAAAGTAAAGATAAATGTTTTTGGGTTTTTGTAGTAGTTGTAACAGTAGCAACGGAAAAGTAAATAAGCGAAGAACAATATATGAAAAGCTGGTAGGCAATGGATTAGTGATGGATAATTATGCCGGATGCGATTCCTCATGTAATAGCTATAACATAGGGTGACACAGAACTAGCTCCAGTTCATCAATGTAATCTAGGCATGTATTCCATAAATAGTCATACGTGCTTATGGAAAAGAACTTGCATGACATCTTTTGTCCTACCCTCCCGTGGCAGCGGGGTCCTAACGGAAACTAAGGGATATTAAGGCCTCTTTTTAATAGAGAACCGGAACAAAGCATTAGCACATAGTGAATACATTAACTCCTCAAACTACGGTCATCACCGAGAAGTATCCCGATTATTGTCACTTCGGGGTTGTCGGATCATAACACATAATAGGTGACTATAGACTTGCAAGATAGGATCAAGAACACACATATATTCATGAAAACATAATAGGTTCAGATCTGAAATCATGGCACTCGGGCCCTAGTGACAAGCATTAAGCATAGCAAAGTCATAGCAACATCAATCTCAGAACATAGTGGATACTAGGGATCAAACCCTAACAAAACTAACTTAATTACATGGTAAATCTCATCCAACCCATCACCGTCCAACAAGCCTATGATGGAATTACTCACGCACGGCGGTGAGCATAATGAAATTGGTGATGGAGGATGGTTGATGATGACGACGGTGACAAATCCCCCTCTCCGGAGCCCCGAACGGACTCCAGATCAGCCCTCCCGAGAGAGATTAGGGCTTGGCGGCGGCTCCGTGTCGTAAAACGCGATGAAACTTTCTCTCTGATTTTTTTCTCCCCGAACGTGAATATATGGAGTTGGAGTTGAGGTCAGTGGAGGTCCAGGGGGCCCACGAGATAGGGGGGCACGCCCTACAGGGGGGCGCCCCCCTGTCTCGTGGACAGGCCCTGGGCCCCCTGGTCTTGATTCTTTCGCCAAAAATTCTTATTAATTTCAAAAAGTGCCTCCGTGGATTTTCAGGACATTCCGAGAACTTTTCTTTTCTACACATAAAACAACATCATGGCAGTTCTGCTAAAAACAGCGTCAGTCCGGGTTAGTTTCATTCAAATCATGCAAGTTAGAGTCCAAAACAAGGGCAAAAGTGTTTGGAAAAGTAGATACGTTGGAGACGTATCAACTCCCCCAAGCTTAAACCTTTGCTTGTCCTCAAGCAATTCAGTTGATAAACTGAAAGTGATAAACAAAAACTTTTACAAACTCTGTTTGCTCTTGTTGTTGTAACATGAAAAGCCAGCATTCAAGTTTCAGCAAATATTATGAACTAACCATACTCACAATAACACTTAGGTCTCATAATTACTCATATCAATAGCATAATCAGCTAGCGAGCCATAATTATAAAACTCGGATGACAACACTTTCTCAAAATAATCATAACATGATATAACAAAATGGTATCTCGCCAGCCCTTTCTGAGACCGCAAAACATAAATGCAGAGCACTTTTAAAGATCAAGGACTGACTAAACATTGTAATTCATGGTAAAAGAGATACAATCAAGTCATACCCAATATAAACCAATAGTAATGAATGCAAATGACAATGTGCTCTCCAGCGGGTGCTTTTTAATAAGAAGGGTCATGACTCAACAAAAAAGTAAATAGATAGGCCCTTCGCAGAGGGAAGCAGGGATTTGTAGAGGTGCCAGAGCTCGATTTTAAAATAGAGATTGAATAACATTTTGAGAGGCAAACTTTCGTTGTCAACGCAACAACTATGAGATGGATGTATCTTCCACACTACATGCATTATAGGCAGTTCCTGAACAGAATGGTAAAGGTTTATACTCCCCCAACCACCAACAAGCTTCAATCCATGGCTTGCTCGAAACAACAAGTGCTCCAACATACAACAGCCCTGGTTGAGTTTTGTTTAATTATTTTCATTTGCTTTGATCTTTTTGGATCATGGGAGGCATCCCGGTTAGGGGCCCTTTCTCGTGAATGAGGAGCGGAGTCCACTCCTTGTGAGAATAACCCACCTAGCATGGAAGATATAGGCAGCCCTAGTTGTAACATAAGCTGCTCGAGCATACAAAATAGAATTTCATTTGAAGGTTTGGAGTTTGGCACATACAAATTTACTTGGAACGGCAGGTAAATACCGCATATAAGAAGGTATAGTGGACTCATATGGAACAACTTTGGGGTTTAAGGAGTTTGGATGCACAAGCAGTATTCCCGCTTAGTACATGTGAAGGCTAGCAAAAGACTAGGAAGTGACCAACTGAGAGAGCAACAACAGTCATAAACATGCATTACAATTAATTCACACCGAGTACAAGCATGAGTAGGATATAATCCACCATGAACATAAATATCATGAAGGCTATGTTGATTTGATTCAACTACATGCGTGAACATGTGCCAAGTCGAGTCACTCAATTCATTCAAAGGAGGATACCATCCCACCATATCACATCATAATCATTCTAATAGCATGTTGGCACGCAAGGTAAACCATTATAACTCATAGCTAATCAAGCATGCCACAAGCAACTATAATCTCTAAATGTCATTGCAAATATGTTTACTTCATAATAGGCTGACTCAGAAACGATGAAATCATCATATTTGCAAAAACAAGAGAGGTCGAGTTCATACCAGCTTTTCTCATCTCAATAAGTTCATCATATATCGTCATTATTGCCTTTCACCCGCACGACCGAACGATGTGTATAATAATAAGAGTGCACGTGCATTGGACTAAGCTGGAATCTGCAAGCATTCAACTCAAGAGAGAAGACAAGGTAATATGGGCTCTAAGTTAAATAAACAATCATGCATATAAGAGCCACTAAGCAATTTCAATATAGTCTTCTCGACCCCCAAAAGAAAGAAAAGAAAATAAAACTATTTACACGGGAAAGCTCCCAACAAGTAAAAGAAGAACTAGAAATCTTTTTGGGTTTTCTTTTAATTCTACTATAAGCATGGAAATTAAACTAACTAATTTTTTTGGTTTTTCTTAAGGTTTATCAAACACACAAGAAGAAAGCGAGAAAAAGAAATTTAAACTAGCATGGATAATACAATGAAAGAGTATGAGCACCGACGACTAGTGTGTGAACATGAATGTAAAGTCTGTGAGACATACGTACTCCCCCAAGCTTAGGCTTTTGGCCTAAGTTGGTCTAGTACCAAGGATCGCCGCTACTCTCCCCGGTGTAATGGGAGGTGTAATCAGGATACCACTGGCTGGTCATCTCCGGATCCCACTAGACAGATGATGAGCGATAAGGGTCCAGTTCATGTTCCGGCTTAGGTTCAGGTTCTGGAGTAAAAGCTTGAGCTCGATGATTGTTCACCGCTTCCGGTGTGACAAGAAGATTTTCTGCAAGCAAATCAAACAACAGAGGCGCATGCAAAATAATAATCTCAAAGTGTTTCTTATTAAATCTAAGTTTATACAAGAGCATCTTTTCTTCGTTGTCAACAATAAACTTGTGTGCTACCATGCTCTTGTAATCTAAAATGCGAGGAGGCAATTTTATCTCCTCCTTCTCATGGTGCCTAATGGGTATCTGAAAATATTTAGCAAGACGAGCAGCATAGATACCTCCAAAAATGGTGCCTTTTGTACGATTCAGGGCTAGCCGTTTAGCAACGACGGCACCCATACTAAAAGTATTGTCTCCAAGCAAGGCATGTTGAAGAATGATAATATCAGGAACGCTCAAGTTTCCACTATTTCCATGACCAATCAAGCATCTACGAGCAAATATGGCTAAGTAGCGTAAAACAGGATAGTGTATGCTAGAGACTTTTTCCTCGGAGCCCTTCTTTGGCTCCTCTACAGCTATAGTATTAACAAAGCCACCCACATCTTCACGATGGGGTTCCTCTAATTCTCCCCCAAAGGGTATCCTACATACCGCGCAAAAATTATGTAAAGACATTTCTTTGAATTCATCATATAAATGAAATGATACTGCAGGCGGTGACTTCTTAGGATAATAATAAAAGTTTTGCACAAAAGCTTAGGATAATAATAAAAGTTTTGCACGAAAGTATTGGTGAGTAAGAGATACTGATCGATTTGGTCATTCATGAAACCGGTGAGGCCTGCAGTCTCGATCAAGGAATAAAAATCTTCATGAATTCCAGCTTCTTTCATGAAATCCTCACATGGACATTTGCATGACCGTACTTCCGCTAAGCGAGGGAGATTATACTTGGCTTTTTCCTTCTCTTTGGCTTGCTTTTCCTGAGAGCTTTGGCTAGAAGAGCCCCTCAAAAGTTTCCTCAACATTTTCTGAATTTTTTTGAAATTTTAGTAACTTCAAAATAAAAGTGAATAAAACTAAACAAGATTGATAGCAACTACTCCTACAAGTGCCTAGAGCCTATATCATGCATTGGAATTGCTTGGGACCTCAAAAATTTAACATGCAAGCTCAAGAACATGGTCACCTATGCAGCAAAAAATTGCAATGAATAAAGCACTAGAACAAAAACTAATTGGACCAATGGAGGAGTCACATACCAAGCAACAATCTCCCAAAGCAGTTTTGTAAATGGAGCTTTGAGCAAGGAGATCGAAAATCGCAGCAAAACGAGCTAGAACTCGTGCTTGAGATGGATGGGGATTTTTTTGGGTAGAAGATGAAGTGTGTGGGTGCTGGCATAAGTGGAGGGGGGGCACCAGGGGGCACGAGATAGGGGGGCGCCCTATAGAGTGGGGGCACGCCCTCCACTCTCGTGGCCTAGTGCTTGCCCCTCCTGTAGTGATTTCACTACCTAAAATCCTCAAATATTCCAGAAAAAATCATACTAAATTTGCAGGGCATTTGGAGCACTTTTATTTTCGGACTATTTTTTTAATGCACGGATAATTCAGAAAACAGACGGATAATACTATTTTTGCTTTATTTATTCTAAATAATAGAAAGTAAAAAGAGGGTACAGAAGGTTGTGCCTTCTAGTTTCATCCATCTAGTGATCATCAAAATGAATCCACTAACAAGGTTGATCAAGTCTTGTTAACAAACTTATTCCGAATAACACGGAACCAGAGAAATTTCGAATAACACTAAGTTACCTCAGCGGGGATATGAAAATCCCCAACAATAAGAATATCATACTTTTTCTTGACAGTAGGGAGAGGAAATTCAAAACCTCCAATAATGATAGTTGGAATTTTTCCAATAGAATTGATGCTATGAACTTGAGATTGTTTCCTCGGAAAGTGTACCGTATGCTTACCATTAACATGAAAAGTGACATTTCCTTTGTTGCAATCAATAACAGCCCCTGCAGTATTAAGAAAAGGCCTACCAAGGGTAATAGACATACTATCGTCCTCGAGAATATCAAGAATAACAAAGTCCGTTAAGATAGTGACATTTGCAACCACAACAGGCACATCCTCACAAATACCGACAGGTATAGAAGTTGATTTATCAGCCATTTAAAAAGATATTTCAGTAGGTGTCAACTTATTCAATTCAAGTCTACGATATAAAGAGAGGCATAACACTAACACCGGCTCCAAGATCACATAAAGCAATTTAACATAATTTCTTTTAATAGAGCATGGTATAGTCGGTACCCCGGGATCTCCAAGTTTCTTTGGTATTCCACCCTTAAAAGTGTAATTAGCAAGCATGGTGGAAATTTCAGCTTCCGGTATCTTTCTTTTATTTGTAATGATATCCTTCGTATACTTAGCATAAGGATTTACTTTCAACATATCCGTTAAGCGCATACATAAGAAAATAGGTCTAATCATTTCAGCAAAGCGCTCAAAATCCTCATCATCCTTTGACTTGGATGGTTCAAGAGGAAAGGGCATGGGTTTCTGAACCCATGGTTCTCTTTCTTTACCGTGCTTCCTAGCAACAAAATCTCTCTTATCATAACATTGATTCTTTGATTGTGGGTTATCAAGATCAACAGCAGGTTCAATCTCTACATCATTGTTTTTGCTAGGTTGAGCATCAACATGAACATTATCGGTAACATTATCACTAGGTTCATGTTCATCACCTGATTGAGTTTCAGCATCAAAAATAGAAATATCATTGGGATTCTCAGGTGTGTCTACAGTAGGTTCACTAGAAGCATGCAAAGTTCTCTCGTTTTTCTTTTTCTTCTTTTTAGAAGAACTAGGTGCCTCTAAATTATTTCTCTGAGAATCTTGCTCGATTCTCTTAGGGTGGCCTTCAGGATACAAAGGTTCCTGAGTCATTCTACCAGTTCTAGTAGCCACTCTAACAGCAAAGTCATTTTTATTATTTAATTCATCAAGCAAATCATTGTGAGCTTTAAGTACTTGCTCAGCTTGACTAGCAACCATAGAAGCATATTTGCTAACGAGGTGAAGTTCATCTTTAACTCTAGCCAGATTATCGCTTACATGTCCTATCTCGAAAGCATTATTCTTTCACTCTCTACCAACATAAGCATTAAAACTTTCTTGTCTAGCCATAAAGTTTGCAAATTCATCTAAGCATGGGCTATGAAATTTAGTAGAAGGGATTTCAAATTTATCATATCTATAGAGAGAATTTACCTTTACTACCTGTGTCGGGTTATCAAGACAATGTGGTTCTTCATGCGGTATATTAAGACCATGTATTTCTTCAATAGGAGGTAAATTCTTAACATCTTCAGCTTTAATACCTTGTTCTTTCATTGATTTATTTGCCTCTTGCATACCTTCAGGACTGAGAAATAAAACACCTCTCTTCTTCGGAGTGGGTTTAGGAATAGGCTCAGGAGTGGTTCAGGAATTACTTCAGGAATTGACTCGGGGAGAGTCCAATTATTTTCATTAGTCAACATATTATTCAATAGTATTTCAGCTTCGTCAACTGTTCTTTCCGTGAAAACACAACCAGCACAACTATCCAAGTAATCCTTGGAAGCATCAGTTAGTCCATTATAAAAGATATCGAGTATTTCATTTTTCTTAAGAGGATGATCAGGCAAAGCATTAAGTAACCGGAGAAGCCTCCCCCAAGCTTGTGGGAGACTCTCTTCTTTGATTTGCACAAAGTTATATATTTCCCGCAAGGCATCTTGTTTCTTATGAGCAGGGAAATATTTAGCAGAGAAGTAATAAATCATATCCTGGGGACTACACACACAACTAGGAGAAAGAGAATTATACCAAGTCTTAGCATCACCCTTTAATGAGAACGGAAATATCTTAAGGATATAAAAATAGCGAGACTTCTCATCATTAGTAAACAGGGTAGCTAATATCATTCAACTTGGTAAGATGTGCCACAACAGTTTCAGATTCAAGGCCATAAAAAGGATCAGATTCAACTAAAGTAATAATTTCAGGATCAACAGAGAATTCATAATCCTTATCAGTAACACAAATAGGTGAAGTAGCAAAAGCAGGGTCAGGTTTCGTTCTAGCATTAAGAGACTGCTATTTCCATTTAGCTAATAATTTCTTAAGATCATATCTATCATTGCAATCAAAGATTTCCCTAGCAGCTTCTTCATTCATAACATAACCCTTAGGAACAACAGGCAATACATAATCATTGGGAGAACCTTCATCATCACTATCATCAATAATAGGTTCTTCAATATTTTCATCCCCCCTAACTCTAGCAAGTTGTTCATCAAGAAACTCACCTAATGGCAAAGTAGTATCACCTAAAGAAGTAGTTTCATCATGCATAGCAGAAGTGGCATCATCAATAACATGCGACATATCAGAATTCATAGCAGTAGCAGGTTTAGGTGTCGCAAGCCTACTAATAACGGAAGGAGAATCTAGTGCAGAGCTAGATGGCAGTTCCTTACCTCCCCTCGTAGTTGAGGGCAAAATAGTAGTTCGATCGTCTTTCAAGTTCTTCATAGTGATCAACGGATATAGATCCCAAGTGACTCAGAGAATAGAGCTATGCTCCCCGGCAATGGCGCCAGAAATTAGTCTTGATAACCCACAAGTGTAGGGGATCGCAACAGCTTTCGAGGGTAAAGTATTCAACCCAAATTTATTGATTCGACACAAGGGGAGCCAAAGAATATTCTTGAGTATTAGCAGTTGAGTTGTCAATTCAACCACACCTAGATAACTTAGTATCTGCAGCAAAGTGTTTAGTAGCAAAACTGGTATGATAATAAAGGTAATAGTAGCAAAAGTAAAGATAAATGTTTTTGGGTTTTTGTAGTAGTTGTAACAGTAGCAACGGAAAAGTAAATAAGCGAAGAACAATATATGAAAAGCTCGTAGGCAATGGATCAGTGATGGATAATTATGCCGGATGCGATTCCTCGTGTAATAGCTATAACATAGGGTGACACAGAGCTAGCTCCAGTTCATCAATGTAATGTAGGCATGTATTCCGTAAATAGTCATACATGCTTATGGAAAAGAACTTGCATGACATCTTTTGTCCTACCCTCCCGTGGCAGCGGGGTCCTAACGGAAACTAAGGGATATTAAGGCCTCCTTTTAATAGAGAAACGGAACAAAGCATTAGCACATAGTGAATACATGAACTCCTCAAACTACGGTCATCACCGAGAAGTATCCCGATTATTGTCACTTCGGGGTTGTCGGATCATAACACATAATAGGTGACTATAGACTTGCAAGATAGGATCAAGAACACACATATATTCATGAAAACATAATAGGTTCAGATCTGAAATCATGGCACTCGGGCCCTAGTGACAAGCATTAAGCATAGCAAAGTCATAGCAACATCAATCTCAGAACATAATGGATACTAGGGATCAAACCCTAACAAAACTAACTTAATTACATGGTAAATCTCATCCAACCCATCACCGTCCAGCAAGCCTACGATGGAATTACTCACGCACGGCGGGGAGCATCATGAAATTGGTGATGGAGGATGGTTGATGATGACGACGGCAACGAATCCCCCTCTCCGGAGCCCGAACGGGCTCCAGATCAGCCCTCCCGGGAGAGATTAGGGCTTGCCGGCGGCTCCGTGTCGTAAAACGCGATGAAACTTTCTCTCTGTTTTTTCTCCTCGAACGTGAATATATGGAGTTGGAGTTGAGGTCGGTGGAGGTCCAGGGGGCCCACGAGATAGGGGCGCGCCCTATGGGGGGGGCTGTCTCGTGGACAGGCCCTGGGCCCGCTGTTCTTGATTCTTTCACCAAAAATTCTTATTAATTCCAAAAAGTGCCTCCGTGGATTTTCAGGACATTCCGAGAACTTTTCTTTTCTACACATAAAACAACATCATGGCAGTTCTACTAAAAACAGCGTCAGTCCGGGTTAGTTTCATTCAAATCATGCAAGTTAGAGTCCAAAACAAGGGCAAAAGTGCTTGGAAAAGTAGATACGTTGGAGACATATCAATCTTCACTTAGGGTTCCACCCTATAACACCTCTCCAATCCCACTTTTACTAAATTTAGCATCAAGATCTAAAAACTCCGAATCATTTTGACGCCTTTTAACTAAAGTTGACTCATCTCCAGTCCCATCA
Organism: Triticum dicoccoides; assembly: GCF_002162155.2. Taxonomy (NCBI): domain Eukaryota; kingdom Viridiplantae; phylum Streptophyta; class Magnoliopsida; order Poales; family Poaceae; genus Triticum; species Triticum dicoccoides. Next base: position 308,377,272 of record NC_041389.1, read on the forward strand.
TTATTAAGATTCATATTGCAAAACAAAGATCTAATAGGGGACACATCAATAACTTTAAGATCTTCATCATTATTTTCATGGAAACTAGAAGAACACGCCTTTACAAAGCAATCTTTCTTAGCACGCAATCTAGCGGTTCTTTCTTTGCACTCGTCAATGGAAATTCTCATAGCTTTGAGAGACTCATTGATATCATGCTTAGGAGGAGTAGATCTAAGTTTAAGAGAATCAACATCAAGCGAAAGTCTATCAATGTTCCTAGCCAAATCATCAACTTTGAGCAACTTTTCTTCAAGCAAGGCATTAAAATTCTTTTGGGAGATCATAAATTGTTTAACACTATTCTCAAAATTAGAGGGCATCTTATTAAAATTACCATAAGAATTATTGTAGGAATTTCTATAATTATTAGAGGAATTACTAGGGAACGGTCTAGGATTAAGGTTTCCTCTATAAGCATTGTTTCCAAAACTATTCCTACCAACAAAATTCACATCCATAGATTCATTATTATTCTCAATCAAATTATACAAATGCATATCATTGGGATCAAGAGGAGCACTCTTAGTAGCAAACAATTTCATAAGTTCATCCATCTTTCCACTCAAAACATTGATTTCTTCTATAGCATGCACTTTTTTACTAGTAGATCTTTCGGTGTGCCATTGAGAATAATTAGCCATAATATTATCAAGGAGTTTTGTAGCATCTCCTAAAGTGATTTCCATAAACGTGCCTCCTGCAGCCGAATCTAAAAGATTTCTAGAAGCAAAATTCAAGCCAGCATAAATTTTTTGTATGATCATCCATAAATTCAAACCATGAGTAGGGCAATTGTGAATCGTCAATTTCATTCTTTCCCAAGATTGGGCAACATGCTCATGATCAAGTTGTTTAAAATTCATAATATCGTTCCTAAGAGTGATGATCTTAGCAGGAGGAAAATACTTAGAGATAAAAGCATCTTTGCACTTATTCCATGAATCAATACTATTTTTAGGCAAAGACAAAAACCAAACTTTAGCACGATCTCTAAGTGAAAAAGGAAATAACTTCAATTTAACAATATCATTATCCGTATCTTTCTTCTTTTGCATCTCACACAAATCAACAAAGTTGTTTTCATGGGTAGCGGTATCTTCACTAGGAAGGCCAGCGAATTGATCTTTCATAACAAGATTCAGCAAAGCAGTATTGATTTCACGAGACTCAACATCATTAACAGGAGAAATCAGAGTACTAAGGAAATCATTATTATTGGTATTGGAGAAATCACACAATTTGGTATTATCTTGCGCCATGGCGACAAGTAATCCAACACACAAGCAAACAAAAAGGCAAACGAAAGAGAGAGGAGATTGGGAAAGAGAGGGCGAATAAAACGGAAAGGGTAAAGTGGGGGAGAGGAAAATGAGAGGCAAATGGCAAATAATGTAAATGTGAGGGAGATGAGTTTGTGATGGGTACTTGGTATTTCTTGACTTCAGCGAAGACCTCCCCGTCAACGGCGCCAGAAATCCTTCTTGCTACGTCTTGAGCTTGTGTTGGTTTTCCTTGAAGAGGAAAGGGTGATGCAGCAATAGTAGCGTAAGTATTTCCCTTAGTTTTTGAGAACCAAGGTATCAACCCTTCACGACCACTTGCGAAAGTGAGATCTAATAGAGATAGTATGATAAGATAAATATATTTTTGGTATTTTATGATATAGATTGGAAAAGTAAAGATGCAAATAAAAGTAGATTGAAAACTTATATGATAAGAGATAGACCCGGGGGCCATAGGTTTCACTAGTGTCTTCTCTCAAGATAGCATAAGTATTACGATGGGTGAACAAATTACTATCGAGCAATTGATAGAAAAGAGAATAATTATGAGATTATCTAGGCATGATCATGTATATAGGCATCACGTCCGTGACAAGTAGACCGACTCCTGCCTGCATCTACTACTATTACTCCACACATCGACCGCTATCCAGCATGCATCTAGAGTATTAAGTTCATAAAGAACAGAGTAACACATTAAGAAAGATGACATGATGTAGAGGGATAAACTCATGCAATATGATATAAACCCCATCTTTTTATCCTCGATGGCTACAATACAATACGTGCCTTGCTGCCCCTGTTGTCACTGGGAAAGGACACCGCAAGATTGAACCCAAAGCTAAGCACTTCTCCCATTGCAAGAAAGATCAATCTAGTAGGCCAAACCAAACTGATAATTCGAAGAGACTTGCAAAGATAACTTGATAACACATAAAAGAATTCAGAGGAGATTCAAACATTTCTCATAGATAAACTTGATCATAAACCCACAATTCATCGGATCTCGACAAACACATCACAAAAAGAGTTACATCGAATAGATCTCCAAGAAGATCAAGGAGAACATGGTATTGAGATCAAAAAAGAGAGAAGAATCCATCTAGCTAATAACTATGGACCCGAAGGTCTGTGGTAAACTACTCACAACTCATTGGAGGGGCTATGGTGTTGACGTAGAAGCCCTCAGTGGTCGATTCCCCCTCCGAAGGAGCGCCGGTGAAGGTTCCAAGATGGGATCTCACAGATAAATAAGGTTACGCTGGTGGAAATAGTTTTTCGTGGTCGCCTTTGATGTTCTCGGCGTACGTGGGTATATATAGGAGGAAGAAGTAGGTCGGTGGACGCCCGAGGGGCCCACGAGATAGGGGGCGCGCCCAGTAGGGGGGGCATGCCCTCCACCCTCGTGGCCGCCTCGACTGCTTCTTGACTTGCACTCCAAGTCCTCTAGATCACGTTCGTTCCAAAAATCACGCTCCCTAAGGTTTCATTCCGTTTGGACTCCGTTTGGTATTCCTTTTCTTCGAAACACTGAAATAGGCAAAAAAACAGCAATACGGGTTGGGCCTCCGGTTAGTAGGTTAGTCCCAAAAATGATATAAATCTGTAAAGTAAAGCCCATAAACATCCAAAACGGGTAATATAATAGCATGGAACAATAAAAAATTATAGATACGTTGGAGACGTATCACGACCCACCGTCGTCCTCGAGCCGAGCGCGACGGCATGGGGGTCGGTCGTAGCCACCGTTGCTCGAGCTCTCATCTGAGGAAGAGTTGTCGTCGCGAGAGGAGGAGCAAACACCGCCCAGGCTAGGATCACCCTCATCACCCTCGTCGTCGCTGCCGTCTTCAGGGCAGCACCCCACGCGGTGGCCGTCCTCACTAAACACCCTCACATAGATGGTCGATAGGCCGTCGTACTTGAAGTGGAGGGTGCACCTTCCGCTCAGGCCTCTCGCACGGGCAAACGTCTGCCAGTCGCGGGTCAGGACCACGCCACCTGAGGCGGCGACCTCAGTCCCGACCCACGAGGCCCTACTGCAGCAGTCATCAGCCTGCAGCCAGAGACCATCAAGCCCCGAGGATGGAAGCTTTCTACGTCTTGAGCTTGCGTTGGTTTTCCTTGAAGAGGAAAGGGTGATGCAGCAATAGTAGTGTAAGTATTTCCCTCAGTTTCTGAGAACCAAGGTATCAATCCAGTAAGAGGCTCCTCAAAAGTCCCACACACCTACACAAACAAACAAAGAACTCGCAACCAACGCAATAAAGGGGTTGTCAATCCCTTCACGGCCACTTGCGAAAGTGAGATCTGATAGAGATAGTATGATAAGATAAATATATTTTTGGTATTTTATAATATAGATGCGAAAAGTAAAGATGCAAATAAAAGTAGATTGAAAGCTTATATGATAAAAGATAGACCCGGGGGCCATAGGTTTCACTAGTGGCTTCTCTCAAGATAGCATAAGTATTACGTTGGGTGAACAAATTACTGTTGAGCAATTGATAGAAAAGCGAATAATTATGAGATTATCTAGTCATGATCATGTATATAGGCATCACGTCTGCAACCAGTAGACCGACTCCTGCCTGCATCTACTACTATTACTCCACACATCGACCGCTATCCAGCATGCATCTAGAGTATTAAGTTCATAAGAACAGAGTAACGCATTAAGAAAGATGACATGATGTAGAGGGATAAACTCAAGCAATATGATATAAACCCCATATTTTTATCCTCGATGGCAATAATACAATATGTGCCTTGCAACCCCTGCTGTCACTAGGTAAGGACACCGCAAGATTGAACCCAAAGCTAAGCACTTCTCCCATGGCAAGAAAGATCAATCTAGTAGGCCAAACCAAACTGATAATTTGAAGAGACTTGCAAAGATAACTCAATCATACATAAAAGAATTCAAAGAAGATTCAAATATTTCTCAAAGATAAACTTGATCATAAACCCACAATTCATCGGATCTCGACAAACACACCGCAAAAAGAGTTATATCAAATGGATCTCCACAAGAGAGGGGGAGAACATTGTATTGAGATCCAAAAAGAGAGAATAAGCCATCTAGCTAATAACTATGGACCCGAAGGTCTGTGGTAAACTACTCACAACTCATCGGAGGGGCTATGGTGTTTATGTAGAAGCCCTCCGTGGTCGATTCCCCCCTCCGGCGGAGCGCCGGTGAAGGCTCCAAGATGGGATCTTGCGGATATAGAAGGTTACGGCGGTGGAAATTGTTTTTCGTTGGCTCCCTGGATGTTTTCGGGATACATGGGTATATATAGGAGGAAGAAGTACGTCGGTGGCCGCTCGAGGGGCCCACGAGATAGGAGGGTGCACCCAGAGGGGGTCGGTGTGCCCTCCTATCTCATGGCTGCCTCGATCACTTTTTGGCTTGCACTCCTAGTCCTCTAGATCACGTTCGTTCCAAAAATCATGCTCCCGAAGGTTTCATTCTGTTTCGACTCCATTTGATATTCCTTTTCTTCAAAATACTGAAATAGGCCAAAAAACAGCAATACGGGCTGGGCCTCCGGTTAGTAGGTTAGCCCCAAAAATGATATAAATGTGTAAAATAAAGCCAATAAACATCCAAAAGGGGTAATATAATAGCATGGAACAATCAAAAATTATAGAGACGTTGGAGACGTATCAAGCATCCCCAAGCTTAATTCATGCTCGTCCTCGAGTAGGTAAATGATAAAAATAGAATTTTTAATGTGGAATGCTACCTAGCATAATTCTCAATGTAATTTTCTTTATTGTGGCATGAATGTTCAAATCCAAAAGATTCAAAATAAAAGTTCATATTGATAGAAGAAATAGTAACACTTCAAGCATACTAATCAAAGCAATCATGTCTTCTCAAAATAACATGGCTGAAGAAAGTTCATCCCTACAAAATCATATAGTTAGGCTATGCTTCATTTTTGTCACACAAAAATGTCCCCAAATTCTACACCCCCGATGACAAGCCAAGCAATTGTTTCGTACTTAAATAATCTCAAGCTTTTTCAACTTTCACGCAATACATGAGCGTGAGCCATGGATATAGCACTATGGGTGGAATAGAATATGATAATGGGGATAGTGTGGAGAAGACAAAAAAGGAGAAAGTCTCACATTGATGAGGATAATCAACGGGCTATGGAGATGCCCATCAATTGATGCCAACATGAGGAGTAGGGATTGACATGCAACGGATGCACTAGAGCTATAAATGAATGAAAGCTCAATAAAAGAAAACTAGTGGATGTGCATCCAACTTGCTTGCTCGCGAAGACCTAGGGAATTTGAGGAAGCCCATCGTAGGAATATACAAGCCAAGTTCTATAATGAAAAATTCCCACTAGTATATGAAAGTGACAACATATGAGACTCTCTATATGAAAAACATGGTGCTAGTTTGAAGCACAATCAATGAGACTCACTATATGAAGAACATGGTGCTACTTTGAAGCACAAGTGTGGAAAAAAGATAGTAACATTGCCCCTTTTTATTTTCTTTTTTTCTTTTTCTTTTTTTTTCTTTGGCCTTTCTCTTTTTTTTCTTTTTGGGGACAATGCTCTAATAATGATGATCATCACACTTTTATTGATTACAACATATGAATTACAACTAAAAACTAGAACAAGATATGACTCTATATGAATGCCTCCGGCGGTGTACCGGGATGGTGCAATGAATCAAGAGTGACATGTATGAAAAATTATGCATGGTGGCTTTGCCACAAATACGATGTCAACTACATGATCCTGTAATGCCAATATGACAAAAGTAATGTATGTCATGATGATAAATGGAACGGTGGAAAGTTGCATGGCAATATATCTTGGAATGGCTATGGAAATGCCATAATAGGTAGGTATAGTGGATATTTTGAGGAAGATATAAGGAGGTTTATGTGTGATAGAGCGTATCGTATCACGGGGTTTGGATGCACCGGCAAAGTTTGCACCAACTCTCAAGGTGAGAAAGGGCAATGCACGGTACCGAAGAGGCTAGCAATGGTGGAAAGGTAAAAGTGCGTATAATCCACGGACTCAACATTAGTCAAAAGAACTCATATACTTATTGCAAAAGTTTAGAAGTCATCAAAAACCAAGCACTACGCGCATGATCCTAGTGGGATAGATTGGTAGGAAAAGACCATCGCTCGTCCCCGACAGCCACTCATAAGGATGCACAATCCAAGTACACTTCATGTTTCAAATTTGTTACACAACTTTAACCATACGTGCATGCTACGGGACTTGCTAACTTCAACATAAGCATTCTTTAAATTCATAATCACCCAACTAGCATTACTTTAATATCAGTACCTCCATATCTCAAAACAATTATCAAGTATGAAATTGATCATAGCATCCAATTCACTTCCTATGATAGTTTTTATTATACCCAACTTGCATGCCTACCATTCTAGGACCAATTTTATAATCATAGCAAATACCATGCTGTTCTAAAAGACTCTCAAAAAAATATAAGTGAATCATGAGAGACTAGAAATTTCTACAAAATTAAGCCACCGCCGTGCTCTAAAAGATATAAGTGAAGCACTAGAGCAAAAACTATCTAGCTCAAAAAGATATACGTGAAGCACATAGAGTATTCTAATAAATTCTAATCAAGTAAGCTTCTCCTAAAAGGTGTGTAAAGAAAGGATGATTGTGGAAAACTAAAAAGCAAATACTAATATCATACACGACGCTCCAAGCAAAACACATATCATGTGGCGAATAAAAATATAGCTCCAAGTAAAGTTACCAATGAATGAAGACGAAACAGTGGATGCCTTACCGGGGCATCCCCAAGCTTAGGCTTTCGGCTATTCTTGAATATCTTGGGGTTCCATGGGCAACCCCAAGCTTAGGCTTTTGCCACTCCTTATTCCATAGTCCATCAAATCTTTACCCAAAACTTGAAAACTTCACAACACAAAACTCAACAGGAAATCTTATAAGCTCCGTTAGTGAAAGAAAACAAAACCACCACATAAGGTACTATAATGAACTCATTCTTTATTTATATTGATGTTAAACCTACTGTATTCCACTTCTCTATGGTTTATAAACTATTTGCATAGCCATAGATGCATCAAAATAAGCAAACAACACATGAAAGGAAGAATCTGTCAAAAACAGAACAGTCTGTAGCAATCTGTAACTAACGCAAACTTCTGGAACTCTAAAAATCCTACAAAATAGGAAGTCCTGGAAAATTTGTCTACTTATCAGCAGAAAAAAAAATCAACGCATAATAACGTTTCTGTGATTTAACAAAACTAATTTAATGCGCGCAAAGTTTCTGTTTTTCAGCAGAATCAAATTAACTATCACCATAGGTTATCCTATAGGTTCTACTTGACACAAACACTAATTAAAACATAAAAACACATCTAAACAGAAGGTAGATGAAAAATTTATTACTAAACAGAAACAAAAACAAAAAACACAAATAAAATTGGGTTGCCTCCCAACTAGCGCTATCGTTTAACGCCCCTAGCTAGGCATAAAAGTGAAGATAGATCTAAGTAGTGCCATCTTTGACACTCGATTCATAAGTAGCCCGCATGATAGATTCATAAGGTAATTTGACTTTCTTTCTTGGAAAGTTCTCCATGACTTTCCTTAATGGAAATTGGAATCTAATATTCCCTTCCTTCATATCAATAATCGCGCCAATCGTTCTAAGGAAAGGTCTACGAAGGATAATAGGGCAAGAAAGATTGCAATCTATATCAAGAACGATAAAATCTACGGGCACCAAATTTCTATTTGCAACAATGAGAACAATCATTGATCCTTCCCATTGGTTTTTTAATGGTGGAATCTGCAAGGTGCAAATTTAAAGAGCAATCATCAAGATCATGGAAACCTAGAATATCACATAAAGTTTTCGGAATCGTGGAAACACTAGCACCCAAATCACACAAAGAAAAACACTCATGATCTTTAATTTTTATATTTATAGTAGGTTCCCACTCATCATTAAGTTTTCTAGGTATAGAAACTTCCAAATTAAGTTTTTCATCGTAAGATTGCATCAAGACATCAACGATATGTTTGGTAAAAGCTTTATTTTGACTATAAGCATGAGGAGAATTAACAACGGATTGCAACAAGGAAATACAACCTTCTAAAGAACAATTATCATAATCAAATTCCTTGAAATCTGAGATAGTGGGTTCAATGCTATTTAAAGTCATGACCTCTCCAATCCCACTTTTACCAAGTTTAGCATCAAGATCTAAAAACTCTGAATTATTGGGACGCCTTCTAACTAAAGTTGACTCATCTCCAGTCCCATTATTATAAAGATTCATATTGTAAAAAAAGACCTAATAGGAGACACATCAATAACTTTAAGATCTTCATCGTTATTTTCACGGAAACTAGAAGAACACGCCTTTACAAAGCAATCTTTCTTAGCACGCAATCTAGCGGTTCTTTCCTTGCACTCATCAATGGAAATTCCCATGGCTTTGAGAGACTCATTGATATCATGCTTAGGAGGAGTAGATCTAAGTTTAGGACAATCAACATCAAGCAAAAGTCTATCAATGTTCCTAGCCAAATCATCAACTTTGAGCAATTTTTCTTCAAGCAAAGCATTAAAATTCTTTTGAGAGATCATAAATTCTTTCACACTATTCTCAAAATCAGAGGGCATCTTATTAAAATACCATAAGAATTATTGTAAGGATTTCCATAATTATTAGAGGAATTACTAGGGAACGGTCTAGAATTAAAGTTTCCTCTATAAGCATTGTTTCCAAAACTATTCCTACCAACAAAATTCACATCCATAGATTCATTATTATTCTCAATCAATGTAGACAAAGGCATATCATTGGGATCAAAAGGAGCACTTTTAGTAGCAAACAGTTTCATAAGTTCATCCATCTTTCCACTCAAAACATTGATTTCTTCTATAGCATGCACTTTTTTACTAGAAGATGTTTCGGTGTGCCATTGAGAATAATTAGCCATAATATTATCAAGAAGTTTTGTAGCATCTCCTAACGTGATTTCCATAAACATGCCTCCCGCGGCCGAATCTAAAAGATTTCTAGAAGCAAAGTTCAAACCGGCATAAAATTTTTGTATGATCATCCATAAATTCAAACCATGAGTAGGGCAATTGCGAATCATCAATTTCATTCTTTCCCAAGATTGGGCAACATGCTCACGATCAAGTTGTTTAAAATTCATAATATCGTTCCTAAGAGTGATGATCTTAGCGGGAGAAAATACTTAGAGATAAAAGCATCTTTGCACTAGTTCCAAGAATCAATTCTTTTTTTAGGCAAAGACGAAAACCAAACTTTAGCACGATCTCTAAGTGAAAACGGAAATTTAACAATATCATTATCGGTATCTTTCATCTTTTGCATATCACACAAATCAACAAAGTTGTTTAGATGAGTAGCGACATCTTCACTAGGAAGGCCGGCGAATTGATCTTGCATAACAAGATTCAGCAAAGCAGTATTGATTTCACAAGACTCAACATCATTAAGAATAGCAATCGGAGTACTATGGAAATCATTATTATTGGTATTGGAGAAATCACACAATTTGGTATTATCTTGCGCCATGGCAACAAGTAATCCAACACACAAGCAAACAGAAAAAGGCAAGCGAAAAAGAGAGGAGAAGATTGGGAAAGAGATGGTGAATAAAACGGCAAGGGTGAAGTGGGGGGAGAGGAAAACGAGAGGCAAATGGCAAATAATGTAAATGTGAGAGAGATGAGTTTGTGATGGGTACTTGGTATGTCTTGACTTGAGCGAAGACCACCCCGGCAATGATGCCAGAAATCCTTCTTGCTACGTCTTGAGCTTGCGTTGGTTTTCCTTGAAGAGGAAAGGGTGATGCAGCAATAGTAGTGTAAGTATTTCCCTCAGTTTTTGAGAACCAAGGTATCAATCCAGTAGGAGGCTCCTCAAAAGTCCCACGCACCTACACAAACAAACAAAGAACTCGCAACCAACGCAATAAAGGGGTCGTCAGTCCCTTCACGGCCACTTGCGAAAGTAAGATCTGATAGAGATAGTATGATAAGAAAAATATATTTTTGGTATTTTACAATATACATGCGAAAAGTAAAGATGCAAATAAAAGTAGATTGAAAGCTTATATGATAAAAGATAGACCCGGGGGCCATAGGTTTCACTAGTGGCTTCTCTCAAGATAGCATAAGTATTACGGTGGGTGAACAAATTACTGTCGAGCAATTGATAGAAAAGCGAATAATTATGAGATTTTCTAGGCATGATCATGTATATAAGCATCACCTCCGCAACAAGTAGACCGACTCCTGCCTGCATCTACTACTATTACTCCACACATCGATCGCTATCTAGCATGCATCTAGAGTATTAAGTTCATAAGAACAGAGTAACGTATTAAGAAAGATGAAATGATGTAGAGGGATAAACTCAAGCAATATGATATAAACCCCATCTTTTTATCCTCGATGGCAACAATACAATACGTTCCTTGCAACCCATGCTATCACTGGGTAAGGACACCGCAAGATTGAACCCGAAGCTAAGCACTTCTCCCATGGCAAGAAAGATCAATCTAGTAGGAAAAACCAAACTGATAATTTGAAGAGACTTGCAAAGATAACTCAATCATACATAAAAGTATTCAGAGAAGATTCAAATATTTCTCAAAGATAAACTTGATCATAAACCCACAATTCATCGGATCTCGACAAACACACCGCAAAAAGAGTTACATCAAATAGATCTCCACAAGAGAGGGGGAGAACATTGTATTGCGATCCAAAAAGAGAGAAGAAGCCATCTAGCTAATAACTATGGACCCGAAGGTTTGTGATAAACTACTCACAACTCATCGAAGGGGCTATGGTGTTGATGTAGAAGCCCTCCGTGGCTGATTCCCCCTCCGGCGGAGCGCCGACGAAGGCTCCAAGATGGGATCTTGCGGATACAGAAGGTTACGACGGTGGAAATTGTTTTTCGTTGGCTCCCTGGATGTTTTCGGGGTACATGGGTATATATAGGAGGAAGAAGTACGTCGGTGGCCGCTCGAGGGGCCCACAAGACAGGGGGCGCGCCCAAAGGGGGTGGGCGCGCCCTCCTATCTCCTGGCCGCCTTGATCGCTTCTTGGCTTGCACTCCAAGTCCTCTAGATCACGTTCGTTCCAAAAATCACGCTCCCGAAGGTTTTGTTCCGTTTGGACTCTGTTTGATATTCCTTTTCTTCGAAATACTGAAATAGGCAAAAAAACAGCAATACGGGCTGGGCCTCCGGTTAGTAGGTTAGTCCCAAAAATGATATAAATGTGTAAAATAAAGCCCATAAACATCCAAAAGGGGTAATATAATAGCATGGAACAATCAAAAATTATAGATACGTTGGAGACGTATCAAAGCTTGCCAGAGAAGAAGCGCGGAAGCCGGAGAAAGGTGCCGGCTGGGCTCTCCGGCCACACCACGAACTCGGGGGCACGTCCACTGAGGAGAAGCGCGGTCGAGGAGGGCGCACGATCACGGTGCGCCTCCCTTCGTCATGGGGGCTGCTCCGAAACCGGTAGCCCCCGCCGCGAGAAGAGGTACCATCACGGGCACCAAGAGAAACGTTGTCCCTGGGGAATACGCGCCCGTGCCCCCTGGGGGCCACTGCGGGGGTCGCGGGGTGCTTATGTGGACGGCCGCGGCCTCTCTTGGGAGGCAGAAAGGTTGGTCCCTCCTTGGAAGCCTTCCCCTTCTCGGCCGCTGAAAACCTCCTCGGTGGCGCCATGGGAGCAGGGTGGAGAAGGATAAGAAACGGGCGACAAGAAGACAAAGGAGAGATGAGCGAGGGGGCTCTACCCCCCCCCACACACACACACATTTAGGGCCGGCCTCCACGACCTCGCGCCATGATGATCTTCTGCATGCTGCATCGTCCTGTCAAGTCGAGCAGTTGTCGAGGCAGCATGGGGAAGTGGTGACGTCCACATCCCATCAATCACCATGCATCATCAAGGCCGCAGGCGGTTAGGGCCTGCGGTGCTCCGCACTTGCCCTTTGGCTTCGCCTGGAAGCCAAGTCCGAGCGTGCCTTGGGCCCGGGGGCTACTGTCGGCGTTCTGGATATGGGGGTATCCAGACTTGCCTGCCTGCGGCCCAGCTTCAGCATCAACGACTCAAGACCCTCGCGAGGCGGACGACATCAAGACCCCCAAGGGAATCGGCCTCCTCAGGCTGGCTCCTGAGGGGCGGAGAGTTCTATGCAAGGTGCACCTCGCGAGGCTCAGCTAACGTGAGCCATGACGACCAAGGCCAGGCGAGCACCAGCGGGTGTAGAGTGCCAGTTTCCTCTTCGGTGCAAGGGAAGCAAGCCACAGGCGCGGAGTCCCAAGGAATCAGCCAAAGGTTTCCATTCTGGTGCAACAAGACCAAGACCACCAGGACGGCAGGATGGTGGTCATCACCGAGCCCACCGCAGCGTCACGGCCAAAGGCTTTTCGCAGGCTAAGACCACTTTAGTTAGGATAGGATGTACTACTTGTCCCTTTCAAATCTGGCCGTTGTGGGATCCCTTCCCGCCAACATTTGGGAAGAGGACCAAGGCCACTATAAATAGGACTTAGCCACCACCATAGAGAAGGAGATCTAGTTCACAATGGTGGGAAGAGATCCATTCTCACCCGACCACCTCACCAGCTCCCTTGAGCTCAAGAATACCTCACCTCCTGAGGCCAGTTCATCCACTGTACTAGTTCATCCTTAGCCCTTCGAGGCAATCCACCAAAAACGCTAGAGTAGGGTATTACATCGCGAGGTGGCCCGAACCAGGATAAACTATTGTGTCTCTTTGTCTCTTCGAGCCTGATGCGCTAGGCTTAGGAGGATTGCGAGTAAGCAGGCCGGGTAGGTTGAGATCTCCGCACGCACCCTAGAGTTCGAACCTTTCAAGGGTTTGCGGAACTTGTAATCCGACAATGGTGGAAGGGTGAGAGTGCGTATAATACATGGACTCAACATTAGTCATAAAGAACTCACATACTTATTGCAAAAGTCTACAAGTCATCAAAACCAAGCACTACATGCATGCTCCTAGGGGAAGGGTTGGTAGGAGTTAACCATTGCGCAATCCCAACCTCCACACATAAGGAGGACAATCAAAGAGATACCTCATGCTTCAAATTTGTTACACAACGGTTACCATACGTGCATGCTACGGGACTCAAAATCTCAACACAAGTATTTCTCAAATTCACAATTACACCACTAGCATGACTTCAATATCATCATCTTCACATCTCAAAACAATTATAAGGAATCAAACTTCTCATAGTATTCAACGCACTTTTTATGAAAGTTTTTATTATATCCATCTTGGATGCCCATCATATTAGGACTAGTTTTATAACCCAAGAAAATTACCATGCTGTTATACAATACTCTTAAAATAATATAAGTGAAGCATGAGCGTTCAATAATTTCTATAAAATAAAGCCACTGCCGTGCTCTAAAAAGATATTAGTGATTCACTAGAGCAATATTGTCTAGCTCAAAAGATATAAGTGAAGCACATAGAGTATTCTAATAAATCACGATTCATGCATGTCTCTTCCAAAAGGTGTGTACAGCAAGGATGATTGTGGTAAACTAAAAAGCAAAGACTCAAATCATACAAGACGCTCCAAGCAAAACACATATCATGTGGTGAATAAAAATATAGCCTCAAGTAAAGTTACCGATAGACGAAGACGAAAGAGGGGATGCCTTCCAGGGCATCCACAAGCTTAGGCTTTTGGTTGTACTTGAATTTTACCTTGGGGTGCCTTGGGCATACCCAATATTAGGCTCTTGCCTCTCCTTATTCCATATTCCATCAAATCCTTACCCAAAACATGAAAACTTCACAGCAGAAAACTTCAACAGAAAATCTCATGAGCTCCGTTAGTATAAGAACATAAATCACCACTTTAAGGTACTTTTGTGAACTCATTATTTATTTATATTGGTTTAAAATATACTGTATTCCAACTTCTCTATGGTTCATACCCCCCGATACTACTCATAGATTCATCAAAATAAGCAAACAACACGCGAAAAACAGAATCTATCAAAAACAGAACAGTCTGTATTAATCTGCAACTCTCGAATACTTCTGTAACTCCAAAAATTCTGAAATAAATTTGTGGACGTGAGTAATTTGTCTATTAATCTTCTTCAAAAATAATCAACTCAAAACCACTCATCTGTTAAAAATGACAATTAATCTCGTGAGCGCAAAGTTTCTGTTTGTTTTCAGCAAGATCAAATCAACTTTCACCCAAGTCTTCCCAAATGTTCTACTTGGGACAAAAACTAATTAAAACATAAAACCAAATCTAACCAGAGGCTAGATGAATTATTTATTATTAAACAGGAGCAAAAAGCAAAGAACAAAAATAAAATTGGGTTACCTCCCAACAAGCGCTATCGTTTAACGCCCCTAGCTAGGCATGATGATTTCAATGATGCTCACATAAAAGATAAGAATTGAAACATAACGGGAGCATCATTAAGCATATTGCTAGCAAATTTAAGTCTAACCCACTTCCTATGCATAGGGATTTTGTGAGCAAACAACTTATGGGAATAAGAATCAACTAGCATAGGAAAGCAAAACAAGCATAACTTCAAGGTTTTCAACACATGGAGAGGAAACTTGATATTATTGCAATTCCTAAAAGCATATACTCCTCCCTCATAATAACTTTCAGTATCATCATGAATGAATTCAAAAATACAACTTTCACATAAAGAATTCTTTCCATGATCTACAAGCATAGACATTTTTGTACTCTCCACATAAGCAAATAGTAGTGGGAGCAAACTCAACAAAATAACTATCATGTGAGGCATAATCCAATTGAAAATTAAAATCAAGATGACAAGTTTCATGGTTATCATTATTCTTTATAGCATACATGTCACCACAATAATCATCATAGATAGCAACTTTGTTCTCATAATCAATTGGAACCTCTTCTGAAATAGTGGATTCATCACTAAATAAAGTCATGACCTCTCTAAATCCACTTTCATAAACATAATAATCATAAATAGGAGGCATGCTATCATCATAATAAATTTGCACATCAAAACTTGGGGGACTAAAAATATCATCTTCATAAAACATAGCATCCCCAAGCTTGTGGCTTTGCATATCATTAGCATCATGGATATTCAAAGAGTTCATACTAACAACATTGCAATCATGCTCATCATTCAAAGATTTAGTGCCAAACATTTTATTGCATTCTTCTTCTAACACTTTGGCACAATTATTGGAATCCTTATTTTCATGGAAGACATTAAAAAGAAAGCATATGAGGCACCCTCAATTCCATCTTTTTTTTTAGTTTTCTTTTATAGACTAAAGTAGTGATAAAACAAGAAACTAAAATATTCAATTCAAAGATCTAAAGATATATCTTCAAGCACTAACCTCCCCGGCAACGGCGCCAGAAATCATTCTTGCTACCTATTGAGCTTGCGTTGGTTTTCCCTTGAAGAGGAAAGGGTGATGCAGCAAAGTAGTGTAAGTACTTCCCTCAATTTTGAGAACCAAGGTATCAATCTAGTAGGAGAGACGACGCACAAGTCACCGAATACCTGCACAAACAATCAAAAACTTGCAACCAATGCGATAAAGGGGTTGTCAATCCCTTCAAGGTCACTCGCAAAAGTGAAATCAGATAGAGATAGATAAACGGTAAAGTAAATATTTTTGGTATTTTGGTTTATAGATTGGAAAGTAAAGATTACAAAATAGTAGATCGGAAACTAGCAAAATGTAAACAAGATTTAATAATATGGAAAAGAGACTCGGGGGCCAAAGGTTTCACTAGTGGCTTCTCTTGAGATAGCATATATTACGGTGGGTGAACAAATTACTGCCGAGCAATTGATAGAAAATCGCATAGTTATGACGACATCTAAGGAATTGATCATGAACATAGGCATCATGTCTGTGTCAAGTAGACCGACTCCTACCTGCATCTACTACTATTACTCCACACATCGACTGCTATCCAGCATGCGTCTAGAGTATTAAGTTCCTAAAGAACGGAGTAACGCATTAAGCAAGATGACATGTTGTAGAGGAATTAACTCAAGCAATATGATGAAAACTCCATATTGTTATCCTCGATGGCAACAATACAATACGTGCCTTGCTGCCCCTACTGTCACTAGGAAAGGACACCGCAAGATTGAACCCAAATCTAAGCACTTCTCCCATTGCAAGAAAGATCAATCTAGTAGGCCAAACTAAACCGATAATTCGAAGAGACTTGCAAAGATATCAAATAATGCATATAAGAATTCAGAGAAGAACCAAATAATATTCATACATAATCTTGATCATAAATCCACAATTCATCAGATCTCGGCAAACACACCTTAAAAGAGCATTACATCGAATAGATCTCCAAGAACATCGAGGAGAGCATGGTATTGAGAAACAAAGAGAGAGAAGAAGCCATCTAGATACTTGCTATGGATCCGAAAGTCCGTGGTAAACTACTCACGCTTCATCGAAGAGGTAATGATGTTGATGTAGAAGCCTTCCATGATCGAATCCCCCTCCAGCAGGTCGCCGAAAAAGGCCCCAAGATGGGATCTCACGGGTACAGAAGGTTGCGGTGGTGGAAAAGTGGTTCCGTGGCTTCCAAGAGTATATATAGGCGAAGGAACTAGGTCAGGGGAGCTACAAGGGGCCCACGAGGGTGGGGGCGCACCCTACCCCCCTGAGCACGCCCTCTTGCCTTGTGGCCGCCTCGTTGCCTCTCCGACTTCATCTCCAAGTCTTCTGGTTTGCTTTCGTCCAAGAAAGATCATCGCGAAGGTTTCATTCGGTTTGGACTCCGTTGGTATTCCTCTTCTGCAAAACTCTAAAATAGGCAAAAAAAAAAACAGAAACTGACACTGGGCCCTCGGTTAATAGGTTAGTCCCAAAAATTAGTATAAAATAGCATATTAATGCCCATTAAACATCCAAAACAGATAATATAATAGCATCGAACAATCAAAAATTATAGATACATTAGAGACTTATCACTAATCTTAGCAACCGAACAAGTATCAAATACCCACAGGCTACTACGAGCACTAGTAAGGTACACATCAATAACATGTATATCAAATATACCTCTGTTCACTTTGCCATCATTCTTATCCGCCTGGGGTAGTTCCGCTTCCAGTGACCATTTCCTTTGCAGTAGAAGCACTCAGTTTCAGGCTTGGGTCCAGCTTTGGGTTTCTTCCTGGACAACTTGCTTGTCATTCTTCTTGAAGTTCCCTTCTTTCCCTTTGCCATTTTCTTGAAACTAGTGGTCTTGTCAATCATCAACACTTGATGCTCTTTCTTGATTTCTACCTTCGTCGATTTCAGCATCACGATGAGCTCGGGAATCGATCTCGTCATCCCTTGCATATTATAGTTCATCACGAAGTTCCAGTAGCTTGGTGATGGTGAATAGAGAACTCTGTCTATAACTATCTTATCTGGAAGATTAACTCCCACTTGATTCAAGAGATTGTAGTAACCAGACATTCTGAGCACATGCTCACTAGCTGAGCTATTCTCCTCCATCTTTTAGGCGAAGTACTTGTCAGAGGTGTCATACCTCTCGACACGGGCATGAGTCTAAAATACCAATTTCAGCTCTTAAAACATCTCATCTATTCTGTGGCATTGAAAACGTTTTTGAAGTCCTGGATCTAAGCCGTAAAGCATGGTGCACTAAACTATCAAGTAGTCATCATATTTAGCAAGCCAAACGTTCATAACGTCTGCATCTGCTCCTGCAATAGGTCTATCACCTAGCGGTGCATCAAGGACATAATTCTTCTGTGCAGCAATGAGGATAAACCTCATATCAAGGTTTCCAGTCCGCATCATAGCTACTATCATCTTTCAACTTAGTTTTCTCTAGGAACATATCAAAAAACATAGGGGAGCTATACGCGAGCTATTGATCTACAACATAATTTGCAAAAACTATCAGGACTAAGTTCATGATAAATTGAAGTTCAATTAATCACATTACTTAAGAACTCCCACTTAGATAGACATCCCTCAAGTCATCTAAATGATACGTGATACAAATCAACTAAACCATGCCCAATCATCACGTGAGATGGAGTAGTCATCAATGGTGAACATCTCTATGTTGATCATATCCACTATATGATTCACGTTCGACCTTTCGGTCTTCAATGTTCCGAGGCCATGTCTGTACATGCTAGGCTCGTCAAGTTTAACCCGAGTATTCCGCGTGTGCAAATCTAGCTTGCACCCATTATTTGAATGTAGAGATTATCACACCCGATCATCACATGGTGTCTCGGCACGAAGAACTTTCGCAACAGTGCATACTCAGGGAGAACGTTTGTACCTTGAAATTTTAGTGAGGGGTCATCTTATAATGCTACCGCCATACTAAGCAAATTAAGATGCATAAAAGATAAACATCACATGCAATCAAACTATGTGACATGATATGGCCATCATCATCTTGTGCTCATGATCTCCATCACCGAAGCAATGTCATGATCTCCATCGTCTCCGGCTTGACACCTTGATATCCATCTTAGCATCGTGGTCGTCTTGCCAACCATTGCTTCTATGACTATCACTACCACTTAGTGATAAAGTAAAGCAATTACATAGCGCTTGTATTTCATACAATAAAGCGACAACCATATGGCTCCTGCCAGTTGCCGATAACTTTTACAAAACATGATCATCTCATACAACAATCTTTATATCACAACATGTCTTGACCATATCACATCACAACATGCCCTGCAAAAACAAGTTAGACGTCCTCTACTTTGTTTGTTGCAAGTTTTACGTGGCTGCTACAGGCTGCTAGCATGAACCGTACATACCTACGGCACAAAACCACAATGATGATTTATCAAGTTTGCTGTTTTAACCTTCACAAGGACCGGCCGCAGTCAAATTCAATTCAACTAATGCTGGAGAAACAGACACCCGCCATCCACCTTTATGCAAAACTAGTTGCATGTCTGTCGGTGGAACCGGTCTCATGAACGTGGTGATGTAAGGTTGGTTCGGGACGCTTCATACAACAATACCGCCGAATCAAAATAAGATGTTTGAGGTAAGCAGTATGACTATCACCACCCACAACTCTTTGTGTTCTACTCGTGCATATCATCTACGCATAGACCTGGCTCGGATGCCACTGTTGGGGAACGTAGCATGCAATTTCAAAAAATACCTACGATCACGCAAGATCTATCTAGGAGATGCATAGCAACTAGAGGGGGAGAGTGTGTCCATGTACCCTCGTAGACCAAAAGCGGAAGCATTAGGTTAACGCGGTTGATGTAGTCGAACGTCTTCATGATCCAAACAATCTAGTACCGAACATATGGAACCTCCGAGTTCAGCACATGTTCAGCTCGATGACGCCCCTCGAACTCTTGATCCAACAGAGGTTTGAGGGAGAGTTTCGTCAGCACGACGGTGTGATGACGGTGTTGGTAATGTGATCCGTGCAGGGCTTCGCCTAAGCACTACGATGATACTATCGGAGGAGTAAACGGTGGGGGGGGGGCACCGCATAGGCTAAGACAATGTTGTGCCTTTGGGGTGCCCCCTTGCCCCCGTATATAAAGGAGGGCGGACAATGCCGTCCAGGGGGAGCGCCATGGAGGGGGGAGTCCTACTAGGACTCCACTCCTAGTAGGATGCCCCCCCCCCCACTTTTTCCTTCTTTCCGGAGTAGCAAAGGGGGAAAGGGAGAGGGAGTAGGAGAGGGAAAGGGGGGCACCGCCCCTACCCCTTGTCCAATTCGGATTTGCAAGGGGGCGCGCATGTAAGTGCATCTAGTTCCCCTTAGTGATTTTGGTGTATTGAAGACTTATAGGTTAAGGGACTGATGCGTTTGTGAGTGTACACAGGTCTATAAGTCTATGAGGAGTTTGATATTTACAGAGAAAGTCGACCCCTAAAAACGAAGTTCTTCAACTGAAGACTTAGGATCTCTGAAAACTTTTTGAAGACTTTGAAAGTGAAGAAATTGGTGTGACCTTGAAGACTAGGCAATCATTCGAGGAACATGAAGCGTGAAGACTTTTGTTTTCGTAGTTTCATTTTCTCTTTCTTGAGTCATAGGAAACACCGTACTATTAAAGGGGGTCGAGGAAATACTAAGGAAAATTTTCCATGTGATGCTCAACTCAAAATCCTACACCTACCAATCCCTTCGAGTGAAGCCATTGGAAATCTCATACAGTTCGGTCATATTCTTCAGTGACAGAGACAAAGTTCTTCTAGTCTCTGAGGAATTTGTTTCTGACTGAGGAGTTAGGAATTCACCAGTGTGAATTGCCTACACAGTGAGGAACATGATAGCCCTGAGGATTTTGATAGTCAAAATTCCGGCCGTTGCTGTGCTATGTGCCAGCAGTTCCAAAATATCTACCCACCTAACGGTCATATCAGACAAGGGCATTTATGTCTTATCATGTCGGGCTGCTCCCTAGGCTATAAATAGCCGCCCCCTTCAACCACTAGCTGGTTGGCTGCTCCGAGAGAAACTGACACTTGTCAATTGTGAGCATCCCATCCTCCGAGGACTTTGAGCGAAAATCATCAAATGAGGAAAACCCAAATACCCAACACCTACAAACCCAAAGTGATTGAGCATAACTGAAGAGATTGATCCTGCGTGGATCCGACGCTTGTTTCCTTTAAAGACTGTGCTTCTTCCACACGGTTAGGCATCAAGGTCTAGAGCATCCAAGAGGAATTGTGGATTGCCGAGTGACCGAGTTTGTGAAGGTTTAGAAGTCACATGAAGACTTACCACGAGTGATTGGGCGAGGTCTGTGTGACCTTAGCTCAAGGAGAATACGGTGAGGACTGTGTGTTCGGGACTGGGTGTCCTCGAGTTTAAATACTCAGCCGCTCCAACCAGATGTACAACTGAGACAGCAATTGGAACTAGTCTACCAAATCATTGTCTTCACCAAGCTTATTGGTTATATTTCCTCAACTCTTTCATTTCTTCTTGTCTGTTGTTGCGTGCCTGTTCATATCTGTTTGAGGACTTTGACTGAAGACTTTCTCAATTTCCTCAATTCAATTTCTTCTGTCTGTCCGTCTTATTTCTTGTGTTATCCTGTGTTTACGCTTTCTGTACTCTATGCTTGTCTTCATCTCGCCATGATGACTATGCTTGTATTTTGTTATGTTTACTTCTGAGTACCTATTCCGCTGCTAGTAGTTCTTCATTTAGGAATTTCCTCACCAGCAAATTCCTCTGTGAAAAATTCATAAAAATCGCCTATTCACCCCCCCTCTAGTCGATATAACGCACTTTCAATTGGTATCAGAGCAAGGTACTCCCTTGTTCTGTGTGATTTTGGTTTAACTGCCTAGAGTTTTAGTTATGTCGACTGCAGGATTGAGTAACGTATCCTGCCCCATCTTTGACGGTCATGAGTATCCCCGTTGGAAGGCCATGATGAAGAAGCGACTCATGGCTATGGACAGCAAACTGTGGACCGTCACTGAGATTGGTCTTACCGATCTATGCAAATGGCGGAGGCTGATGACATTCGGAAGTACACTCTACGGAACCTCACGGCGAAGGATGTCATCTGCTCCTGTCTGTCCCGAAATCAGTTCAGGAACATCATGCACCTCAATCACGCGAAGCTAATCTGGGACCAGCTTTCTGAGGTCTATGAAGGTCATCGTACTCGTCATGATCCTTGGTTTGAGGATTACAAGGATTCTCTCAAAGAGATGACTTACACACCTGAATCGTCATCCTCTTCACCGTGCCTCATGGCAAAGGGTGCCAAGGTAACTGAATGCTACCTTTCCGAATCTCGTGATGATGAATCAGGTGATGAATTTGGCCCCAACTATGTCAAACTTGCTTCCCTTGCCACTAAACAACAAAGAGCTTTGGCAAAGTTCAATACATGCTTAATAAGAGCGATGATATGTTGGGTGAAGAAATGGATCGCACTAAAACCTTAACTAAAAATCTTCAGAGACTTCAGTCCAGGTTTGACAATCTTCAAGGTCATCATAACACTCTCTTATCAGATCACGAGAAGCTTTCTTATGAATTTCTTCAAAGAAAGCAAGATCTTGAAAAGCTAAGAGTGGATTATGAAGATCTTCAGAAGGAGCGTGATTCATTACTTGCTCAACAAATCAGCGCTACCCAGGAAGAATTTGTTCCTCCATGTCTGAAGTGCATTGAACGTGAAACTGCTAATTCTTCACCTGAATGTTCAAATGCTTCTAATGCTACAAATTATTCATATGTCTCTGCTGTCACTAATTCCTCATCTTAGGACAATGCAAGTATCACTAATGATGCAGGGCTGAAGGAATTGTACATGACAGGCATGTACAAAAGCCTCAAAGGGCATCAGACTCTTTGTGATGTGCTCAAAAAGCAGATCCTCAACAGA
Organism: Triticum dicoccoides; assembly: GCF_002162155.2. Lineage (NCBI taxonomy): Eukaryota > Viridiplantae > Streptophyta > Magnoliopsida > Poales > Poaceae > Triticum > Triticum dicoccoides. The sequence goes on from NC_041389.1 coordinate 308,400,102, forward strand.
AACCCTAGGAAAGAGGGTATTGCCTTTGAGAGGAAACTCAATGCTGATGGAACATATTGGAAGCCTGAGCAGTACCCCAAAACCTCATGGGTTGCTGCAAAGGGACCTCCAGTTGATCCATCCAACTTAGCTGGCTTTACATGTGAATCTCCTCATTCTTCTGATGAGTCATTTGACTCTAACTATAAACTGTTCAAAAATCAGAATGGTGAAGTATTTGCCAGATATGTTGGGACTAACTGCAGGAATGGTTCTCCTATGAAGAAAATCCGGGTTCCCAAAAGTTGCCTTGAAAGTCTTCAGGTGAATGTTCTCATGACACCACCTGTGAAGAAAAGGAACTCCAGATCAAATTCTTCATATGAACCAAATTCTTCATATGGATCCAAGTCCTCAGGTGGACCAAATTCCTCACGTGGATCAAATTCCTCAAAAGGATCAAAGTCCTCATATGATCATCATCGTGCTAACCCCTCTGTTTCGCAGGGTAGAGCTAAGGGCTATGAATATGTGCATTATTCTTCAAATCATTATGTTCATAAGTCCTCGAAGAATTTCTCTGCTTATTCATATGCTTACCCTAACCCCTCTTATGTGAAACAAAGTGGACTGGCGTCCATGCCACCTTTCTCATATGGTGCTCGCAGAGTGATGAATTCTTTGCCACCCCTCCAGATGTGGGTGGCGAAGAAAAAGAACTAATCTCTTATGCAGGGTCAGGTCTCCAGTCGTGCTCAAAACGATTGAAGAATTTGCTGGAGACCTGAACAGTGCCTGATAGGACGCATCCTAATCATGATGAAATGAACCTTCATTTCTCACGTCCTCATACTGATTATCTGTTCTAATTTCTTGATGAAATTGACCTGATGATACTGATGTCATATTCTTCACTGATGAAGTATATGAGTTTGTAAGCTGCACTAATTCATATGCAGGATGATCAACCCAAAGCAAATGAGTGGGTCCTCGATAGTGGATGTACAAATCACATGACTAGTGACAAGAATCTATTGATGGATGCTCCCTTATCACCGTCAAATCTGAAGCATATCATCTTCGCTGACAAAGGCAAAAGTCGGGTATTGGGTCTAGGTAAGGTTGCGATCTCTAAGGACATACACATGGACAAAGTCATGCTTGTCGAGTCCTTAGGATACAACCTCATGTCTGTCTCACTGCTTTGTGATCTTGATATGGTTGTTATCTTTGGCAAGTATCGTTGTGTTGTGATCTTGGAAGCTGACAATTCCAAAGTCTTCGAAGGCTTTAGGGGAGGAGACTTGTACATTGTTGATTTCTCTACAGGACCACAGCCTGCCGTGTGCTTACTTGCAAAAGCTTCAAAAGGCTGGCTATGGCATCGATAACTTGGTCATGCTGGCATGAGGAATCTGCGCACGCTCGCGAAGAAGAAGCATGTCTTTGGAATTGAGAATGTCCAATTCCTCAAGGATCACTTATGCGGAGCCTGTGAAGCTGGGAAGATGACAAAGGCCAAGCATCCAGTGAAGACTATCATGAAACCACTCGACCATTTGAATTGCTTCACATGGATCTCTTCGGTCCTAATCATTATTCTGCTGTGACAAATGATGCATCTCTATATGGCTTTGTTATTGTTGATGATTATTCTCGTTACACATGGGTACACATTGTCACTTACAAACATGAAGTGCAGGAAGTCTTCAAACGATTTTCCTCGAGGGCTTCAACCAACTTTGGTGTGAAGATCAAGCACATCAGGAGTGACAATGGAACTGAGTTCAAGAATTCCGGTCTTGATGACTATCTTGATGAACTTGGTATTACTCATGAGTTATCTGCTCCTTATACTCCTCAACAGAATGGCGTCGTGGAGCGCAAGAACAGAACTCTTGTTGAGATGGCTCGCACTATGCTTGATGAATACAAGACGCCTCGTCGTTTCTGGAGTGAGGCAATTGATACTGCTTGCCACATCATCAATAGAGAATATCTTCACAAATTCTTCAAGAAGACTGCCTATGAACTCCTCACTGACAAGAAACCCAATGTAAGTTACTTCAAAGTCTTCGGTGCTAAATGTTGGATTAGAGATCCTCATCACAATTCTAAGTTGCACCGAAAGCACATGAGGGTTTCATGCTCGGTTACGGAAAGGACTCGCACACCTACAAAGTCTTCAATAACATTCTTCACAAGGTTGTTGAAACTGTGGATGTGCGGTTCGATGAAACTAATGGCTCGCAAAGAGAGCACCTACCTTCTGTGATAGATGAACCAACACCTGAGGATTCTATCAAGTTAAAGCCACTGAGGATGTCATTCCTACTAAAGAATCTGCTAAAGAATTCATTCCAGAACGTGATGAACGTCGAGCTGGCGCACCTGAAGAAAATGGTGCTGAGGAAAATGCTCCTGAAGAAAATGCGGATCAAATTCCTCGAAGACAACCCGCTCATCCTCGTATTGCAAATGAAGTGCAAATCGAGAAGATCATCGATGACATTGAAGCACCAGGTCCTCTCACACGCTCAAAAGCTTCACATTTATCTAACTTTTGTGGGCACTTTGCGTTTGTCTCTATCACAGAGCCCACTAAGGTAGATGAAGCATTTTTGGAGCCTGAGTGGATTCAAGCTACGCAAGGAGAATTACATCAGTTCGAGCTCAACAACGTCTGGGAATTGGTCAAACATCCAGATCCTCGCAAGCACAACATTATTGGCACAAAGTGGATCTACCGCAGAAAGCAAGATGAAAATGGCCTTGTGGTGAGGAATAAGGCACGGCTTGTAGCTCAAGGCTACACACAGGTTGAAGGAATTGACTTCGATGAAACTTTTGCACCTGTTGCTAGACTTGAGGCTATTCGCATATTACTTGCCTATGCTAACCATCATGATATTATCTTACAACAAATGGATGTGAAAAGTGTATTCCTCAATGGTAAGCTTGAGGAAGAAGTATATGTTGCTCAACCCCCAGGTTTTGAAGATCCAAAGAATCCCGACAAAGTCTTCAAGCTCAACAAGGCCCTGTATGGCCTCAAGCAAGCCCTTCGGGCATGGTATGATACCTTGAAGGAATTCTTCATGAAGAAAGGCTTCAAACCCGGTTCACTCGACCCAACTCTTTTCACTAAGTCTTATGATGGTGAATTGTTTGTGTGCCAAATATATGTTGATGATATCATTTTCGGCTGTACTGACCAATGATATAGTGATGAATTTGCCTATATGATGAGTGAAGAATATCAAATGTCTATGATGGGAGAGTTGAAATTCTTTTTAGGTCTTCAAATTCGTCAACAGCGCAATGGAATATTCATATCTCAGGAGAAATACCTCAAGGACGTATTGAGGAAATTCGGCATGCAAGATTGCAAAGGGGTCAAAATTCCAATGCCCACAAATGGCCATCTATGCACTGATGAAAATGGTAAAGACATCGATCAAAAGGTATACCGCTCCATGATTGGCTCTTTATTGTACCTATGTGCATCTAGGCCGGATATTATGCTTAGTGTTTGCATGTGTGCCCGATTTCAAGCTACACCGAAGGAATCACACCATAAGGCTGTGAAGCATATTCTTCGATACTTAGCTCACACACCAATACTTGGATTATGGTATCCCAAGGGCTCCACTTTTGATCTCATTGGATATTCAGACTCTGGCTATGCTGGCGATCGCGTGGACCGCAAGTCAACATCTGGTACATGTCATTTCCTCGGACGATCTTTGGTCTGTTGGTCCTCGAAGAAACAGAACTGCGTATCTCTCTCCACTGCAGAAGCTGAGTACATTGTTGTTGGATCATGCTGTGCTCAACTACTATGGATGAAGCAAACACTCAAGGACTATGGCATCAACGTGAAGAATGTGCCTCTCTACTGTGACAATGAGAGTGCCATCAAGATTGCTCATAACCCAGTTCAGCACTCGAAGACCAAGCACATCCAAATTCGTCATCATTTTCTTCGTGATCATGTGTTGAAGGGCGACATCTCCATCGACCACGTCAGCACTGAAGATCAATTGGTCGATATCTTCACAAAGCCCTTGGATGAGAAGAGACTTAGAAGTTGCGGTGTGAGCTAAATATCCTAGAATCTTCAAATGTTCTCTGAAATGGACACACCTTCTAACACTTATGTTGACTTGATGACTTAGATGCGCAACACATGAAGTAACGTTTTTCTTCAATCAATGAAGACTAACCCTCTAAGTGTGAAGAAATTAATGAAGAAATTGATTCTCAGAGCCCTACGACAATTGTACGCGGTGTCTGAAATAAGCTTTCTTATACGGTGGGTTACGCCACCAACCAAAGTTGAAAATCTTCAATTTGAGTTTTTCTTCGTTTTTGAAATTCCTCGGTTTTTCAAATTCTTCAACTTTGCATTGTCTTCACTCTTTCCGGTGTTGTTCTTCATTCGAATATATATATATATATATATATATATATATATATATATATATATATATATATATATATATATGAGTTTTATGTCCTCTACAGCATTCACTTATTGTTATTTCTTCAAGTTGATTTCTTCTGCTAAGTGAATGTGATCGGATCCTTCCCCCTCTATGCTAAACTCAACCCAGTCTATTCACAAATTCCTCATATGCGTTCTATTTGAAACTCGTTCAAATTCTTCACTGTGTCCTTGACAGCTGAAGAAATTGCGAACGGAACTTTTAACTTATCTTATCTGAATTTTCGGCTTTGCCGCTCAAACCGTTCTGCTTCTCACGACAATACCTATCTATACACCCATGATCCTACACGATCGCCACCTCTCAGTACGTGGGTGACACATGTCAAGCGAATGAGAAGAGGCCAGGGGCATGTTCGTCCGATTTCCTCGGTTGAACAGTTTTTCACTCCCTCTATAAATACCCCTATCTCTTCCTCACTTCACTTTCACCTCGCTCGCGCTCTCTCTCCCGCTCGAGCTTCCCAAAACCCTAGCGTCGCCGCTACTTCATCATCGCCGGTGAGGAAGAGCTTCACTGCCTCGACCTCGTCGCTGTCGTACTCGCACCGGTTGCGGATTTCTTCACTCCGCCACCGCCGTAGCTGTCTTCCTCTGCCGAGTTAGGGCATGGAAGATCTGACCTGATGAACCTCACTTCTATTCTTCCTAGTTCGTCGTGTTATTCACTTCGGGTAATTAAAAGTTACTTTTAACTGCTCGCTTTGATTCTCAAGTTTTCCTGAAAATCTTCAAAAGTGTTTATTCTTCAATTCTTCACACACATAAACACCTCACATGGCATCTGCTCTTGATTCGTTTCTCTAAGCAATGATTTTCTTCAAGATTCCTCAATTGTGTGGATTTTCAATCTACACAACTCTGGAACCTAAGACAAAGAACGCTTAGTGAAATTCCTCAAGACTCATCTGGTCAAATTCCTCAAAACCTATTCTTTTTGAAAAACCTTCTGAGAACGCATATGGCCTCTCCAAAATTCCTTGCAACTATACTCTATTCACAGGTACAAATGTCCGCTGCTGAATCACTAGGTTCTCATCAACTTAACTCATTTGCAGCGTTCCTTGAAGAAAAGTTGCATACCTCTTCAGAAACTTCAGTTGTTCATATTCCTCAGCTGAAGAAAATGGGTGACAAAAGGCCACAGAAGGGAGGAAAGAGGCCTGAGGTCAATACTGCATTTGAAATCCCTGAGGACATATATAAGGACTACTACACACCTGATGAAGCCAAATTCGGCGAAGAGGATAAGAATCAGCGCAAGGTGCGCATACAAAGGATAGAGAGGAGATGGGCACGAGAATGGAGGGAGTACATATATGTCACTCCCAAGTATATGAAGAAATTCGCACTCAACCCTTCATGCCCAAGACCTCCATTGGCACCAGGCCAGTTGGCAGATCCCACTAGCCTCAAGCGTGGTGAGGATTATCCTGATGAATGGGCAAAGCGCCAAGTCAAACTGGCTAAGCAAGCAAAGGAAGTAGTGAAGAAATTCAACGTAGACTCTGCTGCTGCTGCTGCCTCTGCTGAGGCCTCTACTAGTCAGCCCAAGAAGGAAATGCACAAGAAGCCTGCACATAAATCCAGTGCTTCACCTTCAATGCCCTCACGGCCAAGCTCCTCTGCTATGCCATCAAGGCCAGATTCCTCAAGGCCCTCATGGCAAATTCCTCAGACTACTCATTCAAAGTCCTCAGCTCCTCTGTCAAAGTCTTCAGCTGCTCCGACAAAATCCTCGACACCTGTGCATCTTGCCACATCCCAAAGGACTCAAGGCTTCTCTATTGCCTCAGGAGCATCTTCAAGCTCCTCAGCTGCTCGAAATTCCTCAGCTGGTCCCTCTCTGCTGAAGAAAAAGGCCACTGCTGGACGAGGCACTCGCCCAAGTCCTCACAATAAGCAGGTCGACTTCCATGTGCCCTCTGATGATGATGAGGCTGATGATGAAGAACTTGCCGAAATCATCAGAGACAGGCAAGCCAGAGCCGCTAGAGCCAAAGGCAGCACTGTGCCGCTGATGCTGGATCCAAAGTTGATCCTTGACTATATTGACCTGTGGCACAAGGATCCTAACACACCTTTGCCGGAGATGAACCTCGCTCCTGGTCAAAGTCATGTTCTTACTGCCTTCATTGAAGAAGAAAAATGGAAATTTGATCGAGGTAGAAGTTTGAAGAAAGTGCAGTACAAGAAACAGCGCTACCTCAAGGACAATGTCCTCACTCTCACTCCTGATTAGCTCCTTGCCTTGCAAGTTGAAATCAAACAGCTGAGTGATGAATTTGATCGCTACCATGATGATTGGAAGGGCGCCAAGGTGCGTTTCGTCAATCGGACGAAGAAATTCACTTCAGGTGCTGCTCCACCTGTGCACGTTGAAGTTACTCAGGCTGAGGCATCTGCTCAGCCTACTGAAGTACATGCCAGCACCACTGATGACAATCAGGCTGCTGAAGACCATGAGAGTGCCAGGGCTGATGACTCCATTCCAGCTGCTGAAGATATTTCCAGGGCATCCACTAGTGATGCGCTTGAGGGAAGTGAACAAATCAGAACAACTGCATCAGTTGTGCCTGAGGAAAATGAACCAAATTCCTCTGCACCTCCTGCGCCTACACCAACTCCAATCCTTCCATCTGCATCAGATGCGAAGAAGACCAAGGCTGCAGAACATGCAGCTGTGAAGAAAAGGAAGGCACCAACTTCTTCAAATTCTTCAGCTCCGAAGAAGATGAAGACTCTGATCCGTTCAATTGACAATCCAATTGATGTCGTTCCAGTCTCATCAATGCCATCAAAGGATCTTGTTCCATTTGGTGAAGATTATGTGATTCTGATGAATCTGATGAAGAATCTCCTTGTGCTCCTACGTCAGAGCAGTTGGACGAAGAAATTGAAGTGGATAAGATCCCTTCAACCCCAGTCATTTCCTCACCTTTGCCTCAGTTTGCTGCTGAAGAGGCAGGTGTTGAAGAAATTGAAGAGGAGGATGTGTACATTGGCTGTACCACTCCTGTGCTCAATGATGAATTTTGGGACAGTCAACATCCCAACTCTCCAATGTTCACTCCCCTTCAAGCTATTCCTCAGTCCCCTGCCGCCACTGAAGTGCAAATGGGCTATGAAGAACCTCATGCAACCCCAAGTATTCATGAAGAAATTCCAGCCACTAGTGCTGAAGAAATTGTCAATGAAAAATTGACGACCTAGGCTAAAGCTGCAGAAGAGCCTGAAATTCCTCAGCCCGAGGAACCTGAGATTGCGATTCCTAAAGTAGTGCTGCAATTGACTGACACTCCTTAGCCCAAGCCAAAGGATCCTTTCTCCAAGAAGCAAAAATTCAAGGCTGATGATTTCTTTGGTGAGCACGTATTCTTCATGGAATTCAACCCCTATGACAATGCTCGTCTTAGAAGGAAGCGTTTCTGGACTGCCAGCCAGGCCAACTTCTATTCCTCAGTGCTCTTCAACAAGGACAAAGTCTTTGATCATGAGCATATTCCTCATGTGGACATGGAATCCATGCCTTGCTTCTCTCAAGTCCTCAGCATGATTCATGACGCTGGCTTGCTCAATTTCTGCTCTGACATAGTTGATTGGAATGAAGAACTTATTCTTCAGTTCTACGCAACTTTGCATATCACAGGTGATGCTGCTGACGTCAAATCATGGGTGTTGCACTGGATGACTGAAAACACTCATTACAAGGCACCAGCCTCTGAATTGCTTCGTGCCCTACCAATCAGACCTCCACCTGACGGTGCTCGTTGTCTGTATGATGAGCTTGAACTCACTGATCACTATATGCAAGTGCTCATGAAGCCGCTGAAGCCGGGACAAGCTCCAAGGACCAAATTCTGACAAACACCATGAGTCCCATCAAAGGCCATGACTCATCCGATGAAGAAATTATCGGAATGATGAAGAACATGCTTTTCAACATCATGCATGGAATTCCCATAAATTATCATGATTTCTTCATGAGGACTCTAGCGAATGTTGCACTTTCTCCATTTGAGCTGAAGCCTTACGTCCCGTGGATCATGAGATTCCTCAGAACAAGGTCTTCACTCAACTACAAGGCTGATTTTCAGAATCACCTCAGCTACTTGCCCCCTATTGAAGTCCTCAAGCGGACAATTTCCTCAACTGATGAGAAGGGCAAGTCACCAGCCGTTATTGATGAAGGCATTCGTCCATTGGATGGTCAGTTCCGCAAAGCTGCATCTTACTCCACCAATGATGACTCTGCCACTCATGATACTGCTGCCAATGCTACCAAGACAAGTCCTCAAGCTACTGCTCCTGGTGTGTTAATTGATCGTGAACTGCTGATAAGTCTTCACCAGAAGGTGGATCGCAACCACAAGTGGGTTAAGCGGCAGTTTGGTTCTATTCTTCACAATATGGCTTCCACACATAATGCAGTGAAGAAAAACCACTAGTACCTCCATGAAGTGTTTGATCGCACCTGGGCTATTCTGTCACATCTATATGGTGAAGAAGATCTGAAGTAAATGGGCTTCAAGGAAGACTTTGACTGGTCTGCTCCTCCACCGAAGAGATTCAAGAGGGTCAAGGTTCCTTCCGTGGTGACCAGCTCATATTCTTCATCACGCGCCATGGACGAGCTTGAAGACTTGGACGACACTGCAGCAGGCCCTACATCGACTCAAGACCCTGACGACACTGGCGCTCCTCCATCTTCATGATATTCTTCAGGGGCGTTAGTCCTCAGTTTCAACCCTTTTGGTCATTCGATGACAAAGGGGGAGAAATTTGAGTTAGTCTTCAAGCGGGTCTATCTTATATGGGCGTTTTTTGCTAAGTTACAACTCTCGTTCTTCTGATGACTTTGCTGGATCGAGTTGTAATCTTAAACTCTATGGTGACCTGATACTTTTGTCGTGTTCTTCTGCATGCTTATTCCTCATTAATGTTAATGCACGCATGCTGAATTACATCAGTCACCATATTTCATCATGCATTTCAAATTCTTCATATATATCAAATGCGTGTATGAATTACAAGATATAGGGGGAGATCTCCATGATTATACTCTTCAAGTGTGCATTGCTTCAAAAGCAAATTCCTCACTATGCACATCTTCAGGGGGAATTCTTCTATATCTTGCAATCAAATTCCTCAATATCAATATTTACACTTCACATGTTTATCCTTGTTGAAAACTTAACCTATATTGTCATCAATCACCAAAAAGGGGGAGATTGTAAGTGCATCTAGTGCCCCTTAGTGATTTTGGTGTATTGAAGACTTATAGGTTAAGGGACTGATGCGTTTGTGACTGTACACAGGTCTATAAGTCTATGAGGAGTTTGATATTTACAGAGAAAGTCGACCCCTAAAAATGAAGTTCTTCAACTAAAGACTTTGGATCTCTGAAAACTTTCTAAAGACTTTCAAAGTGAAGAAATTGCTGTGACCTTGAAGACTAGGCAATCATTCGAGGAACATGAAGCGTGAAGACTTTTGTTTTCGTAGTTCCATTTTCTCTTTATTGAGTCATAGGAAACACTATACTGTTAAAGGGGGTCGAGGAAATACTAAGGAAAATTTTCCATGTGATGCTCAACTCAAAATACTACACCTACCAATCCCTTCGAGCGAAGCCATTGGAAATCTCATACAGTTCAGTCATATTCTTCAATGACAGAGACACAGTTCTTTTGGTCTTTGAGGAATTTGTTCTAACTGAGGAGTTAGGAATTCACCAGTGTGAATTGCCTACACAATGAGGAACATGATAGCCCTGAGGGTTTTGATAGTCAAAATTCCGACCGTTGCTGTGCTATGCGCCAGCAGTTCCAAAATATCTACCCACCTAACGATCATATCAGACAAGGGCATTTATGTCTTATCATGTCGGGCTGCTCCCTAGGCTATAAATAGCCGCCCCCTTCAACCACTAGCTGGTTGGCTGCTCTGAGAGAAACTGACACTTGTCAATTGTGAGCATCCCATCCTCCGAGGACTTTGAGCGAAAATCATCAAGTGAGGAAAACCCAAAAACCCAACACCTACAAACCCAAAGTGATTGAGCATCACTGAAGAGATTGATCCTGCGTGGATCTGACGCTTGTTTCCTTTGAAGATTGTGCTTCTTCCAGACGGTTAGGCATCAAGGTCTAGAGCATCCAAGAGGAATTGTGGATCGCCGAGTGACCGAGTTTGTGAAGGTTCGGAAGTCACCTGAAGACTTACCACGAGTGATTGGGCGAGGTCTGTGTGAACTTAGCTCAAGGAGAATACAATGAGGACTGTGTGTCCGGGACTGGGTGTGCTCGAGTTTAAATACTCAACTGCTCCAACCAGAAGTACAACTGAGACAGCAGTTGGAACTGGTCTACCAAATCATTGTCTTCACCAAGCTTACTGGTTCTATTTCCTCAACTCTTTCATTTCTTCTTGTCTGTTGTTGCGTGCTTGTTCATATATGTTTGAAGACTTTGACTGAAGACTTTCTCAATTTCCTCAGTTCAATTTCTTCAGTCTGTCCGTCTTCTTTCTTGTGTTATCATGTGTTTACGCTTTCTGTACTCTGTGCTTGTCTTCATCTCGCCATGATGACTATGCTTGTATTCTATTATGTTTACTTCTGAGTACTTATTCCGCTGCTAGTAGTTCTTCATTTAGGAATTTCCTCACCAGCAAATTCCTCTCTGAAAAATTCATAAAAATCGCCTATTCACCCCCCTCTAGTCGATATAACGCACTTTCAGCGCGCCACCTCCTATGGCCGGCCATCTCTTTTCTCCACGATGCCCATGTTGGACCATTACTTTC
>NC_041389.1:308411672-308415968 GCF_002162155.2 Triticum dicoccoides
GAAAATTATCTAAAACTTCCCGAAACCATTCTGGTATCCGAATGTAACCTTCCAATATATCAATCTTTACCTATCAACCATTTTGAGACTACTTGTCATGTCCGTGATCTCATCCGGGACTCCGAACAAAACTTCACTCACCAAAACACATAACTAATAATACAAATCGTCATCGAACGTTAAGCGTGCAGACTCTACGGGTTCGAGAACTACGTAGACATGACTGAGATACATCTCCGGTCAATAACCAATAGCGGAACCTGGATGCTCATATTGGCTCCTACATATTCTATGAAGATCTTTATCGGTCAAATTGCATAACAACATACGTTATTCCCTTTGTCATCGCTATGTTACTTGCCCGAGATTCGATCGTCGGTATCCTCATACCTAGTTCAATCTCGTTACCGGCAAGTCTCTTTACTCGTTCCATAATGCATCATCCCATAAATAACTCATTAGTCACATTCCTTGCAAGGCTTATAGTGATGAGCATTACCGAGAGGGCCCAGAGATACCTCTCCGATACACGGAGTGACAAATCCTAATCTTGATCTATGCCAACTCAACAAACACCTTCGGAGACAGCTGTCGAGCATCTTTATAATCACCCAGCTATGTTTTGACGTTTGATAGCACACAAGGTGTTCCTTCGATATTCGGGAGTTGCATAATCTCATAGTGAGAGGAACATGTATAAGTCATGAAGAAAGCAGTAGCAATAAAACTTAATGATCATTATGCTAAGCTAACAGATGGGTCTTGTCCATCACATCATTCCACTAATGATGTGATCCCGTTTATCAAATGACAACTCATGTCCATGCGGAAACTCAACCATCTTTGATCAATGAGCTAGTCTAGTAGAGGCATACTAGGGACATGATGTTTTGTCTATGTATTCACACATGTATCAAGTTTTCAGTTAATACAATTCTAGTATGAATAATAAACATTTATCATGAATAAGGAAATATAAAATAACAACTTTATTATTGCCTCTAGGGCATATTTCCTTCACTCTCGTGCTTCCGCTTCCATGCTCGCCTCTCCCTGGTGGCAATCTCTCGACCTAGAACTCACGCTGTCCATGGCAGACGCAAGGGAACGATGATGAATGACCTGTTTTTTTTGTGGATGAGGAGTTGTGGAGGAATGTGCAGTCATCTTGGAGTAGTAGTATTTATAACCGAGTACTAATACGCTCCTAAGTGGGAAACCAGTTAGGTTTTGATCGGTGTGAACAGGTTTGCAATTTGGAATGTGATGGACACAGGCTCAAAATTTATTGACGGTTCTATAATTTCTAAGTGCAGCACTATTCTCAGACGGCATAACGTTGGCACACTTTTTTGGTCCCGTACGTGGCGTTTGGACCATAGGGTGCACCGCAATAGGCAATGTCAGCACACATCTTGTTCAAGGAACTGTGCGCGCTCGTTATTACCATCGCGCACGCTTCTTTTAATTAGAATTTGTGCCCGTCTAGCACACACACGTTGATCTGTCTAACTGTTTCTGTTTGTTGTGGCTAATCGCAAACAGTTCATCCATGTGAAGTGCATGCCATCAATCGCACACACCTTTGATCTGGCTAACCATTTCTGTTATGTCGCCTAATCGCAAACAGTTTATCCTTTTGAAGCGTATGCCCTCAATCGCACACACCTTTATCTAGTTGCCCGTTTCTATTGTTCCGCCTCATCACAAACAGTTAATCCGATTGAACTGTATGCCGTATATCGCACACGCTTTCATCTAGCTTCCCGTTTCCGTTCTTCTTCCTCAGCGCAAACAGTTCATTGAGCTGAACCGTATGCCATGCATCGCACACGCAACTAAACTCTGAACCTTGTTTGATGCATCCGTCCTTGCAAACGTTTTGCACCTTTATGACAATTTTTTTACACCACCGTTTGCGATTAATGCATCGCAAACAGTTTCATCGAAGGGTCTCTGATCGTAGTGTTGCGTTAGCAGCATCCTATAGTAGTGAGAGAAGACTCAAATAATATTCATGGATAATCTGATCATAAACCCACAATTCATTGGATCCCAACAAACACACTGCAAAAGAAGATTACATCGAATAGTTCTCCAAGAACATCGAGGAGAACATTGTATTGAAGATCAAAGAGAGAGAATAAGCCATCTAGCTACTAGCTATAGACCCGTAGGTCTGTGGTAAACTACTCACACATCATGGGAAGGGCAGCAAGGTTGATGTAGAGGCCCCCTGTGATAGATTCCCCCTCCGGCAGAGTATCAAAAAAGGCCTCCAGATGGGATCTCACAAGAACAGTGGCTTGCGGCGGTGGAAAAAGTATTTTGGGTGGCTCTATATTGGTTTCCCGATTTTAGAGATTTTATAGAGGTGGAATTAGGTCAGACGAAGCCATGACGGGCCCACAAGGCACCTAGGCGCGCCCAAGCGCCTTGTCGTCTCCTTGTTTCTCGTCTGGTCTCCTTCCGGAGCTTCTAGGTTCTCTCTTGTCCAGGAAAAAATCGTCAAAAAGTTTGTGGCATTTAGACTTGGTTTGGTACTGATTTCCTGGAAAACCAAAAAAGGCCAAAAAAAATAGGAACTGGCACTTGGCACTAAGTTAATAGGTTAGTCCCAAAAATGATATAAAATTGCATATAATTTCACATAAAACATCCAAGATTGATATTATAATAGCATGGAACAATAAAAAATTATAGATACGTTGGAGACGTATCAAGCATCCCCAAGCTTAATTCCCGCTCGTCCTCAAGTAGGTAAATGATAAAAAACAGAATTTTTAATGTGGAATGCTACCTAACATGTTCATCATGTAATCTTTCTTTTATGGCATGAATATCTAGATCTGAATGATTCATAGCAATAGTCTATAATTTGACATAAATACATCAATACTTAGGCATACCAACAAATAATCATGCCTTTCAAATAAAAATGCTAAAGAATGTTATCCCTACAAAATCATATAGCTTTGTCATGCTCCATCTTCTTAACACAAAGTATTTATCATGCACAACCCCGATGACGAGCCGAGCAATTGGTTCACACTTTTAACGCGCTTCAACTTTTTCAACCATCACACAATACATGAGCGCAAGTCGTGGATATATATAGCACTATGGGTGGAATAGAGTACGGTGGTAGAGATTAATATGGAGAAGACAAAAAAGGAGAAAGTCTCACATCGACGAGGCTAATCAACGGGCTATGGAGATGTCCATCAAGTCATGTCAATGCAAGGAGTAGGGTTTGCCATGCAACGGATGCACTAAGAGCTATAAGTGTATGAAGGCTCAAAAAGAAAACTAAGTGGGTGTGCATCCAATTTGCTTGCTCTAGAAGACCTCGGGCATTTGAGGAATATCATCATTGGAAAATTCTATAATGAAAAATTTCCACTAGTTATATGAAAGTGACTACATAGGAGACTCTATATGAAAAACATGGTGCTAAACTACTGGAATCAGCTTCTTTGCCGTCCGCCATGGCGGACGGCAAAGGCATAGATCCCGGACGGTAAACATCTTTGCCATCCACCAGCAGACGGCAAACTGTCCGTCTGAACAGGTGCCAGCAAAGGCCTTCTTTGTCGTCCGCTTCCACGAAACGGACGACAAAGGATTGTGTCGTCCGCCTTCTGAGGCCAGCAAATGGCAAAGACAACGGACGGAAGTGGGGTGGCGTCAGCGCCGTTAGGGCGTTAAGAGCGCTCTTTGCCGTCCGCCAGCAGACGGCAAAGATTCAAAGGACAAAGAGCTCAGTTAGGCCAGCACTGGGAAGCTGCCATGTGGCCAGCTATGTCGTCCGCCAGCAGACGGCAAAGATTCAAAGGTCTTTGTCGTCCACCAGAAGACGGCATAGCTGACCAAATAGGCAGCTAGTGTTCCCAGTGTCTACAAGAAGCTACCACGTGTCCTCTTTGCCATCTGCTAGCAGACGGCAAAGCTCTTTGCCGTCCGCTAGCAGACGGCAAACAGGCTATATATCCCCTGTTTTCATTTATATCCATTTAGTTTCACTGGAATTCACACACAGATATACATAAATTTTTTTCACAGGCACAGCAGACATATGATGTATCCAACACATAGTTCCATCCATGACAACATATATACATACATAAGAAACATAGTTTCATCCATACATCTTACACTACTATCACAATGTTCATCCAACACATTGTTCCATGCATCCATATAACAAGTTCCACATTATTCTTTGATAAAAACAAAAAGAAGAACTGAGAAACAATCACTCCATCCATGCAAGCTTCCATATAGTGAATTAAATCT
>NC_041389.1:308416356-308428126 GCF_002162155.2 Triticum dicoccoides
AAGAAGAAGAAGAAGAAGAAGAAGAAGAAGAAGAAGAAGAAGAAGAAGAAGAAGAAGAAGAAGAAGAAGAAGAAGAAGAAGAAGAAGAAGAAGAAGAAGAAGAAGAAGAAGAAGAAGAAGAAGAAGAAGAAGAAGAAGAAGAAGAAGAAGAAGAAGAAGAAGAAGAAGAAGAAGAAGAAGAAGAAGAAGAAGAAGAAGAAGAAGAAGAAGAAGAAGAAGAAGAAGAAGAAGAAGAAGAAGAAGAAGAAGAAGAAGAAGAAGATTAGTTTAGGTCGTTATTGAGCTATCGAAGGTAGGTATGCCTTTTTTAACTAACTAAAGCATATTAAGTCATTTTATAGAGCTATCTAAAGGTTGTTATGTCATTTTAGAGCTAAATATGTCATAAATGAACTATCTAAGGTAGTTATGCCTTTTTAACTAACTAAGCATATTAAGTTATTTTGGAAAGGATAAATGCTACCATGAAGAATGAAATTGCATGAATCACGTAGCAAACCACATGCCCAGTTATCCCCGTACTCAAACAGGTTGGAGCTCCCTTGATGGTGTGGCACACCTTCCATTTGGTCATAATTATACTTGGCCCTTTGGTGTTCGAGCTGCCATTGGGGAGAGCACCACGCATCCACCAACACCTCCCAACAGTCCATCTTATCGACACACCATCTCGGGGGCACCTAAGTGAGTCAAGAGAAATTTCAGCGCTACAAATCAAATCAAGAAAACTAAGTTCTAGGCCTTAAGAATAGGTATAATTACCGCCAAGTATTTCTCCCTACTCGGAAACTTGCTGCAACACTTCTTCTTGGCCCTCCTAATACCCTGCGAGGCGTAGTAGTCTCGAACGGCCTGCACCCGAGCCTCGTGCCGTAAGTACTGAAGTAGGCGCTTGCACTCGGCTTCGACAACCATAGCCGTGGCCTCCTGTTCTCTCTCTGAAACCCTGTAGAAGGTCTGCAATCAAAGAAGACAACAATGATTAGTACAATCACTAGCTAGGTAGTGTTCATTTTTAATTCTGTAAAGGAGAAATTACCCAAAACCGACGGAACACAATGTCGGCCACCGTCTCACACGCGACACCGGCGACCATCTCCCCTGGAGGGGGCGGGGCAACAGAGTACAGCTCCCAGCTCAGCGCTAGGTGTGGAACCTGACCCTCACTAGGCGTCGTGACCCACCCACGGAAGTGCTGCCGGCAAAGCGTGCCAAGGACCTGGTTGGGCCTACGGACACCATAGTCACGGGGGTACACCCAGTCCCTGCAGTATGACAAGGCCAACGCATTAGATCTTAATTTGAAGGAACATGAAGGCAAAAGGTTAAAAAATAGTAAATGCACTTACTTCAACCCTTTAGGTGCAATCAACCACCTCTGGTTGGGGGTCGTTGAGGGAGTCCTGGATTAAGGGGTCCTTGGATAGCCGGACTATATACTTTGGCCGGACTGTTGGACTATGAAGATACAAGATTGAAGACTTCGTCCCGTGTCCGGATGGGGCTCTCCTTTGTGTGGAAGGCAAGCTTGGCAATTCAGATATGTAGATCTCCTTGTCTATAACCGACTCTGTGTAACCCTAGCCCCCTCTAGTGTCTATATAAACCGGAGGATTTAGTCCGTAGGACAACAACAATCATAATCATAGGCTAGCTTCTAGGGTTTAGCCTCTACGATGTCTTGGTAGATCAACTCTTGTAATACTCATATCATCAAGATCAATCAAGCAGGAAGTAGGGTATTAACTCCATCGAGAGGGCCCGAACCTGGGTAAAACATCGTGTCCCCTGCCTCCTGTTACCATTAGCCTTAGACGCATAGTTCGGGACCCCCTACCCCGAGATCCGCCGGTTTTGACACCGACATTGGTGCTTTCATTGAGAGTTCCACTATGTTGTCGCAGTAAGGTTTGATGGCTCCTTCAATCATCTTCAACGATGCGGTCCAGGGGGAGGTTTTCCTTCCCGGACAGATGTTCGTATTCGGTTGCTTCGTACTATGGGCGAACTCGCTTGGCCATCTGGAGTAGATAGATAGCTACGCCCCTGGCCATCAGGTCAGGTTTGGAAGCTTAAGCTATATTGCCGACATCCGCGAAGACTTGATCTTCGATGGATTCGAGCCCATGTCAGGTGCGCCGAATGGTCACAACGGGCATGACTTTGATCTGCCGTCAGACAGTATTCGGGAGATCGCGCCTGCGGCGGCACTGGCAATCAATCCAAAGAAGATCGTGCCCTCCGAGGACGGGTGGATGGACCCTGCCATGGAGGTCGCGCACTCATCGGTGCTGGAGCCGAACACTGATCCCACCTCCTGTGAGGGTGGTGTCATCGGACCCTCGGACTCGTCTCCGGGTACAGGATCCGAACCGCGTGCGTCCGTGCCTATCGAATCGGATTGGGCACCGGTCATGGGGTTCACTGCCGCGGATATTTTTCAGCACTCGCCCTTGGGTGACGTGCTGAACTCATTAAGGTCTCTTTCCTTGTCGGGAGATTCTTGGCCGAACTATGTCCGGCTCGAGTGGGACGCAGACGATGACGAAATTTGTTCCCCACCCACCACCCACTTAATAGCCACTGTCGTTGACCTAACCAACACGCTCGATTTCGACTTCGAAGACATCGACGGCATTTACGATGACGCAGGAGAAGAACAGGAACCACTGCCCACTGGGCGCTGGACTGCCACCTCATCATACGATATATATATGGTGGACACACCAAAAGAAGGCGATGGTGACGATGCAACAAAGGATACTCCCCTCAATAAACCACCAAAGCGGTGCCGTAGGCGCCGCTCTAAATCCCGCCACAGTAAAAATAGTGACATTAGCACAAGAAATAATAATACCCCGGTTGACCCAGCGATGGAGAAGGATGAGCCAGGGGACAATGAACATAGTCCGGAGCCAACGTCAGATGACGCCGATCCCGAGGGTAAAATTCACCAACCTGTCTCCGAAGAGGAGAACAGCCCGGACGATGACGCACTCATCATCCTAGAAAAACTCTTGGAACAAGAGAACCTCCACAGAAGGCTTATTGCCACCGCAAGGAGCCTAAAGAAGCAGAAGCAAAGGCTTAAGGCCGCGTAGGATACGCTCAACCGCAGGTGGAACAAAGTGCTCGACACAGAAGAAAAATACGGCGGCGATTGTCACACAAAGAGCTATCCAAAGCGCAAGCTGCTGCCCGAATTCGACAACGAGGCCATAGAGCCCATTCAACCAAAAACGACCGATCAGCCGGACCGACCACCCCGTGGCCGTGACAAGACGGCTAATGACGCCACACACAAGTCAGCACACGATTTACGTGAGCTCCTGGACAAGAAGTCTGGTATGGCCAGATCCATCTATGGATCTAGGAAGCGCGCTTTAGCACAGGATCAGAGCTACCGAAACGATTAGATTGATCGAATAACAGCTAGGAATCAACACCGAACACAATAACCGTTGACAGCATGCCATGACATGTCCAAATACAGGGGAGCCGCACACCCCCTGTGCTTCACCGATGAGGTGCTGGACCATGAATTTCTGGAAGGATTCAAACCCGTGAATATAGAGGCATACGACGGAACAACAGACCCTGGGGTCTAGATTGAGGACTTTATCCTTCATATCCATATGGCTCGCGGGGATGATCTCCACGCCATTAAATATCTACCCCTCAAATTGAAAGGACCAGCTCGGCACTGGTTGAAAAGCCTTCCTGAAAACTCAATTGGAAGTTGGGAAGAACTTGAGGATGCTTTTAGGGCCAATTTTGAACGGACCTATGTCCGACCTCCGGACGCAGACGACCTAAGTCACATAATTCAATAGCCCGGAGAGTCAGCCCGAAAACTCTGGAACAGATTTCTTACTAAGAAGAATCAAATAGTTGATTACCCGGACGATGAAGCCTTAGCGGCCTTCAAACATAGTATCCGGGACGAATGGCTTGCCAGACACCTCGGCCAAGAAAAATCGAGGACAATGGCAGCCTTAACAAGCCTTATGACCCGCTTTTGTGCGGGCGAGGACAGCTGGCTGGCCCGTAGCGGCACCAGCGACCCAGGCACATCCGAAGTCAGGGATGGCAACGGGAAACCACGACGCAACAAAAACAAGCGTCGGAACAATGATGGCAGCCCAGAGAACATGACGGTCAATGCCGGATTCAGGGGCTCGCGACCTGGTCAACGGAAGAAGCCATTTAAAGGCAACAGAGATGGATCGTCCAGCCTAAAAAAGATTCTAGACAAATTATGTCAGATTCACGGCACCCCAGAAAAACCTACAAATCACACCCACAGAGAATGTTGGGTTTTCAAGCAGGTCAGCAAGCTAAATGCTGAGCACAAGGGGAGGAAGACGCCAAGTGAAGACAAGGATGAGCCTTGCCAGCCGAACACCGGAGGACAGAAAAAATTCCCACCAGAAGTCAAAACAGTGAATATGATTTATGCAACTCACATTCCAAAGAGTCGGCGCAAACGCGCACTCCGAGACATATCCGCTGTGGAGCCCGTGGCTCCCAAATCCAATCCCTGGTCGGCCTGCCCGATCACCTTTGATCGCAGGGATCATCCGACTGGTATCCGGCACGGAGGATCGGCTGCCTTAGTGCTCGACCCAATAATTGATGGATACCATCTCACACGGGGCCTTATGGACAGCGACAGTAGTCTAAACCTGATATACCAGGACACTGTCCGCAAAATGGGGATAGACCCGTCGAGAATCAGCCTAAGCAACACTACCTTTAAAGGAGTGATACCAGGCATCGAGGCCCATTGTACAGGCTCTCTAGTACTAGAGGTTGTATTCAGTTCTCCCGACAACTTCAGAAGCGAGGAACTAACCTTCGACATCGCTCCATTCCGAAGCGGCTATCACGCACTACTCGGAAGAACGGCCTTTGCTCGTTTTAACGCAGTATCGCACTATGCCTACCCTAAACTTAAGATGCCCGGTCCACGCGGCATCATCACAGTTAGCGGAAATAAAGAGCATTCCTTACGCGCGGAAGAATACGTGGCGGCTCTAGCAGCCGAACACTGAGCGGTCCCTCCAACCAGAATAAATGGTTGGTCGTCAAGACCACGGACACAGTTAGGCGAGTCCGGTGCTCCTTCCAAATGTAACAGCCCAGTTGGGATCTCCCCATAAAAGATGCTAGGGGCTGCTCGCAAAAAAGCCCATAGTTTGGCTCGACCCTATTAATACAATAACATATTGCATTTTCATAGTTCATTCAAATTAACAAACTCCTCGCACGAAGTCTTTCACCTGGGTTTTCCCTTTTTACAGATGATCATTGTGCTACACCCTTCTAGGATACGGCACAACGGAGATAAAGGCACAGACGTGCAGCAGGCCCCCGCTCAAAGGTTTCTTTTTAGATTAAGACCCTACGTAAACCTTTTTTAATGTCTCTTGTTGCTTTTTTCCCTCCGGAAACCTTATACAACCGGGAGGGATACTGGCGTTTACGGTATTTTTGTCACACCAGACTATTGCTCATACCTGGAAACTCATGGCTCATTATCAAGGGCGTTATTCAGCCTAGCACACATTACAAAGTCCGACTACCTTAGGGAGTGTTCAGCATCGCGAGTTTGACCTTATATGTATCAGCTCCGAATCATGTCTTTGGTCAAATGTTGGGTTTGCCCGGCTCCCATGTTTTGCTACCTTACGTTCCGCTCTATCGGCTAAGGCGGCACCGGGAGAACTACTGCGATTGTGCCCTGGTTCATCTGGATGAGCACCTCAGTAGAGAAAGCCGAAAACCGACTGTCATGATACAGCGCGAGACTGGTCAACCACTTGATGACCCAGCGGAATCTTCGTGATTCCTCCGCATTAATGAAGGACCCGTTTCCCGGTCACGTACATACGCGCACCATATTCCGATGAACGTGAAAGTACCAGGGGCTATATAGTAGCCCCACCGTCAAACTCCTATGGCTAAGTGGAAGTGTTAAAGCTATATAGTCCGATTGCCTGGTTCACCGCGCTATCACCTCCTTAACGGACCAAGACGTTGGATCAAGTGTGACTACACGTTTTCTCGAACACCCCCGCATTATATGCGTGGGGGCGGAAGCCGACGACTGCAAACTTTCAGGTTATGTACATACATAAACGGATGCACAGGAGGCACTACAATACTTTTGGGCAAAAGTATAAACACAACCTTCATAATCAAAATAGCATTGTATTTACAATCGAGATACACGTCATTCGAACATGGCACTCTTCGAGCATCGAGCCTCTATTAAACGGGCGCCTTCTAATACTTCTTCAAAATAGTGCTCGGCCGGGTCTTGGCCTTCCGCCGAACCTCGGGTTGCAATATTGGTGGTTTCCATCCCAGCCCTGTATGTTTTAACACGGGCAAGAGCCATCCGTGCACCCTCTATGCACGCCGACCTCTTCACAGCATCGATATGCGACACAGCACCAAGGAATTGTTGCACCAATCCAAAGTAGTTGTCCGGCCTTGGTCCACGTGGCCAAAGACGATCCACGACAGACCTCATAGCAAGCCCGGACAACCTATGGAGTTCGGCCGATGCGGCCATCTTCTCATTCAATGGCAGCGGATGCGTCGGGGCACTAAACTGCGACCAGAATAACCTTTCAGCCTTATGGTCTTTCCGTTCTTTGAAAAACTCGGTCGCATCAGCAGCACTCTTTGCCAGGTCCGCATACGCGTCTGCTGCACTCCACAACTGGTCCAGACGGGCATACTTTGCATCTCCGAATTTCATCCGCAACAAATAGGGCTTCCCAGCCACGATATCCCCGGCTTCATGAAGCTCCTCCCTTATCCCCCTCATTTCAAAGCGGGTTTCCTAGGCTGCCTTTAGAGCCTTCTTCAGGTCAGCTGCTTTTGCTTGATTTTCCTTTTCAAGGAGCTCACGGCGGTTGGCGGCATCTTCCAACTCGGTAGCCATCTGGGCTATCTTTTCTTCGCTCCAGCGATGAGCAGCCTGTTCGGCTCTTAACTCTTCCACCGCCTTTAGAGCGGCTGCATGACTTATTCGGGCTTGCTCCTTGGCTCGGGCAAGCTCCACCCGAAGGGTCTCCACGGCAGCAGCTCCATCTGCAGTCACAACATATTATAGATACTAGCATCATGCTCCTCTTAAACATTTGCTGACGAGCCCAACATACATACCGTGGGCCTCATCAAGTCGCTTGTTAACAAGCACGATGTCGGCATCTGCCACGTCCAGCTGCCGCTTCAGTTCGGCAGAATCAGTAGTCCGGTCAGCCGACGGACCTTCAGCCACCTGCACATAAAGCAGCGCACTTATTACCAGAGATTACAATCCTCTGTTCGCCAAGTTGATGGCAACCAGAGTCTTAGGGGCTACTATCTATACAGAGCACACCTAGCATGTGCGGTACCATCAAAAATACATTTTTCGTGTACCTCAAAGCCTCTCAGCAGACTCGTAAAACCTTCATTCAAACCACTTTTCGCGGACAAAATCCTCTCAACCACCGCACCCATTAAGGCATCATGTGTCTGTGAGATGGCCGCTTGCTCCAGGAGGCCCATTAGTGTGTCCGGCTGTGTGCCAGACAATCCCAGACTCCTCCTGAAGTTCTCCTTGGGAGCCGGATATTCCAGACTCTGGGGAGCCGAAGTGTCAACTTCTGGCCTTGGTAGGTCAGAAGTCCTCCGTGACGACACCTCGGGGTCGTTCGCCCCATGTGACAGGGAGGCAAGGGGAGGCATTTCGCTCTCCATCATCTCCGGAGGAAGATCCCCCGAGGACGAACTCTATGGAGAAGGGCTACAAGTCGGACTGCAACAAATATGTTTCGGTTACTATCCTCAGAGACAAAACAGGATATATTTACCAAAGTACTCTTTTACTTATGGCTCGGTGGAGGGTTGGGCCCCTTGCGGGCGCTGCGCGGTAAGGACGCCCCCTGAGGCAGGGCCCCTTGGTGAGGGTTTCTTCCCTCGTTTGGAAGCCTCCGTTTCCAAGTCTTCGAAGGCGGCCCTTTTCTTACCTTGAGGAGAGGGCATTTTAGATTCCCCTCCCCGATTATCCTCCTTTGCGGAGGCAGTTACTCCCCCGGTTTAGATGTGTAGAATATGAGGCCCACCTGTGGCTTCTCTATTCCTTCCCTCGTCTTCTCCTAATGGCACCTGATATGGTGCACGCTCAAGCATCCTAGTTAACAAAGGATCCAGCGAGCCTTGGGGAAGAGGGGCCGGACACCTAATCCTCTCCGCCTTCCTTAGCCAGTCCTGGCAGAGAGCAATTTTCCAGAGTAATGTTATAATAAACATAAAGGATGATGTATTCGGTAGCAGAAGTACTTACCGGGGTATCCGAACGGTTGCAGTTGAGGCCCACATCCTCGATGGTGTCCGGACACTATATTCGTGATCTAAAGAATGACCCATACATCTCTTTGAGCGTCATGCCAAAGAATTGTTGAACGGTTCACGGTCCTTCCGGGTTGAACTCCCACATATGGAGAGGACGACGTTGGCAGGGCAGGGCTTGACGAACCAGCATCACTTGCATTATCTTGACAAGACTGACATCCCTCTTGAGGAGGTCTCGGATGCGGCTTTGCAGTGTCAGCACGTCATTAATCGGCCCCCAGTCCAGCCCCTTGTTGACCCATGACGCCAGTTGCAGCGGAGGGCCCGAGCGGAACACTGAAGCAGCCACCCGCTTTGTACCCAGGGGAGCCATGATGTAAAACCACTCCTGCTCCCACAAATCAGAAGTTTCCGCGAAAGAACCCTTTGGCCATGGGGCGTCGTCGCCTTTGCTTATTATAGCGCCTCCGCACTCCACGTGACGCCCGTCAATTACCCTCGGCCTCACATTGAAGGTCTTGAGCCATAGGCCGAAGTGGGGGGTGATGCGGAGGAAGGCTTCACACACGACGATAAATGACGAGATGTGAAGGACGGAATCCGGAGCTTGATCATGGAAATCTAGTCCGTAGTAGAACATGAGCCCTCTTACAAAGGGATCAACACTAAAACCTAGCCCTCGGAGAAAGTGGGAAATAAAAACGACACTCTCGTTGGGTTCGGGAGTGGGGACGACCTGCCCTTGGGCAGGTAGCCTGTGCGGAATCTCAGCGGTGAGATACCTGGCCTCCCTAAGCTTCTTGACATCCTCCTCTGTGATGGAGGAGGCCATCCACTGGCCTTGAAGGTTGGATCCGGACATGGCTGAAGGTCTGAAATGCTTAGCTTAAGCCTTGGGTGTTGAAACTTGTCGTGGAATTAACACGTCAGATGTCCTTAGTGTGAGAACTTAGTCGCGAGGCCAACACATCTATGTGGTAGCTTGAGAGGGGTTGAGCGGAATCGAGAGACGCAACACAAGACAAGGGTTTAGACAGCTTCGGGCCCCGGGAAACATCATCCGGTAAAAACCCTACATATGCTGTTTGAGGCTAGATCTCATTATCATCACGAGGGAGTCGCCGTAGACCGGCTCTCCTCTAGTTGTGTCTGGCCCTAGAGATTGTTTCTTGCTTGTCCCTCTTTGGGGAGCCCTGCCCCTCCTTATATATGTTGAAGGGGCGGGTTACATGTGGAGTCCAACTTGGACTTTAACTTAAACTATTTTGACTTCCCTTCCTGGGCTTCTTAACGTCTGCCGGTTTAACATTGTCTGTCAGTTTAACAACATCTGCCGGTTTAACGATGTCTGCAGGTTTAACAATGTCTGCCGGTTTAACAACGTCTGCCGGTTTAACAACATCTGCCGGTTTAACAATGTCTGCCGGTTTAACAATGTCTGCCTTAACCATCTGCCGGTTTAACACCTGCCGGTTTACCAAGTCCCGGCCGGTTTACGACTCCGGCCGGGTCATACCGCGGGGTATATCCCTGACAGAACTCGAGGTTTGGGAGGGAAAGGATCAAGCATGGGAGCAAAAGGATAGGCCTTGGCCCCCTTTATAAAGAGGACGAATATCAAACGTCCCCCGCATGACCATTTGAGACTTGCCTAAAATCGAGGAGTCATATTAAACAAACACGGTTGGGTTACTCACACCTGTATTAATGAGAATCCCGTGATAAGGGGGACACGATCTCTGCTTCGAGAAGACGTGCCAATAGAACCGCCTCGCATCACGTGTAGTGGCTGGTTGTGAGAAACGGTTCGAATAAAGACCGAGACGTGGCATGATGTCATAAAAGGCCGTCAGCAGATCAGATCTTGGAATATTGTACTCTCTATGGTGGTATGTGGAATTTGTTTTGCAGAACCGGACACGATCCTTGTGTTGGAAATCCTCTATGGAGTATTCGGAGAAGGAACCCTCCTTGCAATGTTGAAGACAATCTGCGCGCCGGACTCATTGTCATTGAAGCCTGGTTCAGGGGCTACTGAGGGAGTCCTTGATTAAGGGGTCCTCGGATAGCCGGACTATATACTTTGGCCGGACTGTCGGACTATGCAGATAGAAGATTGAAGACTTCGTCCCATGTCCGGATGGGGCTCTCCTTTGCGTGGAAGGCAAGGTTGGCAATTCGGATATGTAGATCTCCTTCTCTGTAACTGACTATGTATAACCCTAGCCCCCTCCGGTGTCTATATAAACCGGAGGGTTTAGTCCGTAGGACAACAACAATCATAATCATAGGCTAGCTTCTAGGGTTTAGCCTCTACGATCTCGTGGTAGATCAACTCTTGTAATACTCATATCATCAAGATCAATCAAGCAGAAAGTAGGGTATTACCTCCATCGAGAGGGCCCGAACCTGGGTAAAACATCGTGTCCCCTGCGTCCTGTTACCATTAGCCTTAGACCCACAGTTCGGGACCCCCTACCCGAGATCCGCCGGTTTTGACACCGACAGTCATCGGCACGGGCCTGAGCTTTGTACAACCACGCTTGTAGACCTTCTTGCCCTTCTCAACCAGCTCGTCGTCACTGTATCTATCATCTGAAAAGGTGTCCTCCCTACCATCCTCTGGGCCACTAGCCTCCGGAGTCTCATGGGAAGAACACGGTGGGACCGGAGTCTTGTGGGAAGAAGACGGCGGGGCCGGAGTCTCGTGGGAAGAAGACGGCGGGACGAGAGTCTTCTGGGATGAAGACCCCGTGACCGAAGTCTTCTGGGACGAAGACTCTAGGACCGGACTCACGTGGGGCGAAGGATCGGCGACCCGAGTGTGGTGGGGCAAAGGATCAGCAACCGGAGGCTCATGGACCAGAGTCCGAGACAGGTCCACGTCAGACGGAGCAGTCATGTGGTCGGGTGAATCGGTTGAGGGTGGCGGCGAGGAAGGCGTAGCAGCCTTCCTACCTCTCCCGCTGCCACGTCCACCTCTACCAGCCTTCTTCGTCCTCCCCCGACCTCTCCCAACCGAAGTAGAAGCGCCCTCCGCAGTTGTCTGCATACTATCTAGTAGTGCTCTCCGAAGGGGCTGGGGTGCAATAATGGAACCACCCCTCACAGTAGCGCTCGCAGGAGGCTCGGGGCGCTCTGGACCCTTCCCCACCATCATGTCAACACCTGCAATGACAAAAAGTAAACGAAATTAGTACAACATAAAAAAATTGGATACCTAACATGAACATAATAATATGTATATAATTTAAGTGTATCATCATCATGAACATAATAAAATACACCCGATCGACACAAATATATATGATGTTTTTGTATCATCATCATGTCCGGGGTCGATCGGGGCATCAGGGTGTCGGGGTGTCGGGGTCGGCATGTGCTGTCAGGGTGTCGGGGTGTGGTGTCAGAGTGTCAG
>NC_041389.1:308428561-308429206 GCF_002162155.2 Triticum dicoccoides
GGATGTGGGTCGGGGTGTGGTGTCAGGGTGTCGGTTGGTCAGGGGTCGGGGTGTGTGTCAGGGTATCGGGGGTCGGTGTCGGGGTGTCGGGTGTCAGGGGTCGGGGTCTCTTTTTTCCTTGTCTTCTTCTCTTCTTCTTCTTCTTCTTCTTCTTCTTCTTCTTCTTCTTCTTCTTCTTCTTCTTCTTCTTCTTCTTCTTCTTCTTTCTCCTCCTCCTCCTCCTCCTCCTCCTCCTCCTCCTCTTCTTCTTCTTCTCCTCCTCCTTTTTCCTCTTCTTCTTCTTTTCTTCTTACTTCTTCTCCCTCCTCCTCCTCCTTCTACTTCTTCTTCTAAACTAAAACTAAAACTAATCTAAAATAAACTAAACTAAAATAAACTAAAACTAAAACTAATCTAAAATAAACTAAACTAAAACTAAAACTATAACTAAAACAGAAACTAAACTAAAAGAAACAAAAAGAAACTAATTAAAAAAGGGGGAGGAGCTCACCTGCAGGAGGAGGCGGCGACCTGGTGGAGGGGGAGGCCGAACGGCCGCGGCGGCCGCTGGAGGAGGCGGCGACCCGGTGGAGGGGAGGCCGAACGATCGCAGTGGGACGGGGCGGTGACGGCGACGGGGCGGGGACGGCCGCGGCGGGATGGGGC
>NC_041389.1:308429544-308498682 GCF_002162155.2 Triticum dicoccoides
CCGCGGTGGAGGTCGGGGAGGGGTGCGGGGCGGCAGGGGAGCGGTGGAGGTCGGGGCGCCGCGGGGGAGGGGTGTGGGGCGGCCGGCTACGGCAGACGGGGTCAGCGACGGCGGCGCGGGTGTGGGTGGGGTGGGAACGAGCGAGAGTGGAGAGAAGAGACAGAGGATGGGGGCGGGACGGCCGTTAACGTACCCGCCTCTTTGTCGTCCGCCAATGGTCGGCAAAGAGGTGGGGCCGGTGGGCTTGGGTTGGTTACACAATAACTGTACCCATCAACCTCTTTGTTGTCTGCTAGCGGACGGCATAGTTTCTTTGTCGTCAGCCAGCAGATGGCAAAGAGTTGGCTGATGGCAAAGACCTTGTTTGCCATCAGCCACTTCTTTGCCGTCTGTTTTCGTGTGGCTGGCGGCAAAGACCTTCTTTGTCATCTGCCAGCGGACGACAAAGAGTTGGCAGACGGCAAATAAGCTAATTCCTGTAGTGCTACTTTGAAGACAAGTGTGTAAAAGGATACTAACATTGCCCCTTCTCTCTTTTTCTCTCATTTTTTGTTGGGATCTTTTATGCCTCTCTTTTTCCAGGCTCTTTTTGGCCTTCTTTATATTTCCTCACTGGGACAATGCTCTAGTAATAAATAGTGATGATCTTGACACTTCTATTTATTTATAACTCGATACTAAGAAAAAAAATATGACTCCATATGAATGCCTCTGGCGGTGTACCAGGATGTGCAATGATCTAACGTAACATGTATAAAAAATGATGAATGGTGTCTGAGCCACAAATACTATGTCAACTACATGATCATGAAAAGTATTACGATAAAATCTAACCATAGCATTAAACATATGGATCCAATTCAGTCCCTTACGAAATAGCACACAAACTAGGGTTTAAGCTTCTGTCAGTCTAGCAACCCATCATCTAATAACTACTGCACAATGCATTCCCTTAGGCCCAAAGATGGTGAACTGTCATGTAGTCGACATTCACATAACACCACTAAGGGAATCACAACTTACATACCATCAAAATATCGAACGAATATCAAATTCACATGATTACTTGCAACATGACTTCTCCCATGGCCTCAAGAACAAAAGTAACTACTCACAAATTATATTCATGATCAAGAATAGAGGGGTAGTAAATAGCATAATGGATGGGAACATATAATCTTCCACCAGATAAACCAAATAGCATCAACTACAAGATGTAATCAACACTACTAGTCACCTACGGGTCCAATCTGAGGTTCCGTTACAAAGACTAAACACAAGAGATGAACTAGGGTTTTGAGATGAGATGGTGTTGTTGAAGATGTTGATCAAGATTGGCCTCCCAAAGATAAGAGGGTTGTTTTTGATGATGATGGCTTCGATTTCCCCCTCCGGGAGGAAAGTTCCCCCAGTGGAATCGCTCTGCCGGAGGGCAAAAGTGCTCCTACCCAAGTTCCGCCTCGAGACGGTGGCGCTCCATCCTGAAAGTCCTCTCCTTATTTTTTTCTAAGTCAAAAGACCTTATATACCAGAAGATGGGCACCTGAGGTGGGCCAGGATGCCCACCACCCACCAGGGCGCCTTGGAGGGGCTGGCGCGCCCTGGTGTCTTGTGGGCACCTAGCAGCCCCCTCTGGTAGTTCTTTTCTCCAATATTTATTATATATTTCAAAATAATTCTTCGTAAAATTTCAGCTCATAGCGTTTTCAGGTCCAGAATTCCAGCTACTGGTATTCTCTCTCTTTGTGTAAACCTTGCATACTATGAGAGAAAAGACATTAGTATTACTCCATAAAGTGTTATTATGCATAAAAACATTACAAATAAGAGTAGGAAAACATAATGCAAAATGGACGTATCAACCCCTTGGGTGCGCCCAAGTGCCTTTCCGTCTCCTTGTTTCTCGTCTGTTCTCCTCCCGAAGCTTCTAGGGTCTCTCTTGTCCAGAAAAAAAATCGTCAAAAAGTTTCGTGGCATTTGGACTTCATTTGGTCTGATTCCTAGAAACCCAAAACAGGCAAAAACAACAACTGGCACTTGGCACTAAGTTAATAGGTTAGTCCCAAAAAATGATATAAAATTGCATATAACACATCCAAGATTGATACTATAATAACATGGAACAATCAAAAATTATAGATACACTGGAGACATATCACTTGCCAACATCCACGCGAACACCTCATTTGGCCCATATGTAAGAATCATTGACTGGTTAAACGCCAACATCGTAACTGTTGGTGTCGGTCACCGTCACAAAATATGATGTCCGGTCCCACATGTAGGCAACCACATCAGCATCCTCTAGCCCCATATATCAGTGCCATTGACCAGTCAAAACAGACCCCCTACTTATTACTAACGTCAACATCGACAATGAAACTGTTGTGAGACCAACATGGAAGTAGTCACATCAGCAACTGCTCGCCCCATTTGCCAGAATCATTGATTGGTTAAACCCATGGACCAATTACAAGTGACGGATAATCGTCACCAAAAAAGATCTTAGGTGACAGATTGGTCTACCATAGGTGACAGTCTGGGCCATCACCGAAAATGGCCCTCAGTGAGAAATTTGAGTTTGTCACCTAAGACACGGTCTTCTGTGATAGAAAAAGTGGTTCCGTTAAGAATTTATTTTCTTTGATGGTGCTTGGGTGATGGTGCAGGTGACAACCGAAAACCGTCACTATTACATTTTTCTATGACAAAATTCTATTTTACGTGACACAAGTGGGTTGTCACAAAATAGTCTACGTTTTGTAGTGTCGACTACGAGAAGCTAGGCTGTCGCGAGACTAAGAAATCAGTGTGTTCAGTGTGTCCGTATCTTCAAGGAATTTGAGAGCTGTCGAATGCCCTCAGAGATGACTCCATCTCCTGGTTGTTGGATCACTTCTGCCAACCTGGTCACCGCCTAGACGTTTTCTATCAGAACGCGAAGAACTCAGAGATCGCTAGGACCTCTGACTACGAAGTTGTTGTTGATGTCATGCCCATGCCGAAATGACCGATCAGACCGACTATCGATATTGTTGATGGTTGTCCGCCAACGCTTGCTCTCGCACAATCAGATTCTGCACGACTTGCACTAGACATGCCCACTCAACGCAATTGGTCTGGTGTGCCGCCTCCAGGGCTTTGTTAGCCGATGAATACCTAGAAATTGGGATGTTGTGTACCTGCTTAGCGGCCTCCCGCTCCTCACGAGTGAGTTTTGGACCACCATGTTACCCGTTACTCATCGTAGCATTTCTGACTACGGGAGATGGGTCGACTAGTGCAACACCATGAAGATTAGACTACGGAGCCGGTATGCCAGCCATGAAAACTTATGCTACAAATCTCTAGGACCCACAGCTATCTTCCTCCCCGGAATCGGACTTCAGTAGAGGGATCGGAGAGTTAGTGTCCATCATCCCAACGAGCTGGCTCGTGGGACGATGAAGCTGAGGATGAGGCTTGCCCGAGTGCTTCTTGCGACGCTGGTCTAGCTGACTACTGTGAAGCCGAGAGTTGGAGGCTCAAAATGCTCGAGTCATCGGCTTGGTGAATGGATGCTCCCACGTTCTGGAAGGTCAGCACTAAACAACAAAGCATAGGGATACCACACTGACCCATCAATGGTGAACTCCAGGACACTAAAATGGATGTTGTCGGCAGGAGTCGATGAAGAAACTATCTACACCATGATGTCAAGAGACGCTTCCCGCACGATGGGCGCCAACTGTCATGGACATAATCCAAACAAATACTATAGGGTTATGGATGCAGAGGCAATCATATCTACTGAACTGTACGGATGGGAGAATGCTCAAGGGTTTATATGGGTTTAGGCCCTCTACGGTGGAAGAAATACCCTAATCATGTGTTGTTATTTTCTCTTGGTGTAGATTACAATGTGTGTGAGTTCAACCCTTAGCCTGATGCCATTTTCCCGGCTTATATAGAGTGCGCTACGAGGGTTATCATAACGGGATGGTATTAATGCTACTGCTGTTCATTGTCACGGTCGTCTATTCATGGCCATTAATTGGTAATTGTCATATTTAACTAGACTACTCTACCGTTGGGTAACGACTGTATTGATGGAATCGTGTGGTTCATGGAGTCCTATGATGCAACCGACTGTGGCCATCCGCCTGCTCTGATCCTCCTCGTGATCGATGCTACCTCTTGAGCACTGTGTTGGATTTCCCTTGAAGAGGAAAGGGTGATGAAGCAAAGTAGCGTAAGTATTTCCCTCAGTTTTTGAGAACCAAGGTATCAATCCAGTAGGAGGCTCCTCACAAGTCCCTCGTACCTACACAAACAAAAAAGGACCTCGCAACCAACGCGATAAAGGGGTTGTCAATACCTTCACGGCCACTTGCGAAAGTGAGATCTGATAGAGATAATAAGATATGATAAATATTTTTGGTATTTTAATGATATAGATTGAAGAGTAAAGATTGCAAAATAAAGTAGATTGGAAACTTATATGATAAAAGATAGACCCGGGGGCCATAGGTTTCACTAGTGGCTTCTCTCAAGATAGCATAAGTATTATGGTGGGTGAACAAATTACTGTCGAGCAATTGATAGAAAAGTGCATAGTTATGAGATTATCTAGGCATGATCATGTATATAGGCATCACGTCCGCGACAAGTAGACCGACTCCTGCCTGCATCTACTACTATTACTCCACACATCGACCACTATCCAGCATGCATCTAGAGTATTAAGTTCATAAGAATAGAGTAACGCATTAAGAAAGATGACATGATGTAGAGGGATAAACTCAAGCAATATGATATAAACCCCATCTTTTTATCCTCGATGGCAACAATACAATACAATACGTGCCTTGCTGCCCCTGCTGTCACTGGGAAAGGACACCACAAGATTGAAACCAAAGTTAAGCACTTCTCCCATTGCAAGAAAGATCAATCTAGTAGGCCAAACCAAACTGATAATTCGAAGAGACTTGCAAAGATAACCAATCATACATAAAAGAATTCTTAGGAGATTCAAATATTTCTCATAGATAAACTTGATTATAAACCCACAATTCATCCGATCTCGACAAACACACCGCAAAAAGAGTTACATCGAATAGATCTCCAAGAAGATCAAGGAGAACTTTGTATTGAGAATCAAAGAGAGAGAAGAATCAATCTAGCTAATAACTATGGACCCGAAGGTCAGTGGTAAACTACTCACAACTCATCGGAGAGGCTATGGTGATGATGTAGAAGCCCTCCATGGTCGATTCCCCCTCCGGCGGAGCGCCGACGAAGGCTCCACGATGGGATATCGCGGATACAGAAGGTTGCGGCGGTGGAAATAGGGTTTCGTGGTGCTCTTGGATGTTTTCAGGGTATGGAGGTATACATAGGGGAAGGAGGTCGATCAGGGGAGCCACGAGGGTGGGGGCGCGCCCTCCTACCTCGTGGCCGCCTCGGCTGCTTCTTGACGTCCAATCCAAGTCTCTTGGATTGCGCTTGTTCTAAAAAGATCGCTGAGGGAGCCCTGGATTAGGGGGTGTCCAGATGACCGGACTATGACCTTTGGCCGGACTCCCGGACTATAAAGATACAAGATTGAACACTTCGTCCCGTGTCCGGATAGGACTTTCCTTGGCGTGGAAGGCAAGCTTGGTGATTTGATATGAAGATCTCCTCCCATTGTAACCGACTCTGTGTAACCCTAGCCCTCTCCGGTGTCTATATAAACTGGAGAGTTGTAGTCCGTAGGACGAACAACAATCATACCATAGGCTAGCTTCTAGGGTTTAGCCTCTCTGATCTCGTTGTAGATCAACTCTTGTACTACCCATACCATCAATATTAATCAAGCAGGAGTAGGGTTTTACCTCCATCGAGAGGGCCCGAACCTGGGTAAAAACATCGTGTCCCTTGTCTCCTGTTACCATCTGCCTAGACGCACAGTTCAGGACCCCCTACCCGAGATCCGCCGGTTTTGACACCGACATTGGTGCTTTCATTGAGAGTTCCTCTGTGTCGTCACCTTTAGGCCCGATGGCTTGTTCGATCATCAACCACGACGCGGTCCAGGGTGAGACTTTTCTCCCCGGACAGATCTTCGTATTCGGCGACTTCGCACTGCGGGCCAACTCACTTGGCCATCTGGAGCAGATCAAAAGCTACGCCCTCGCCATCAGGTCAGGTTTGGAAGTTTAAACTACACGGCCGACATCCGCGGGAACTTGATCTTCGACGGATTCGAGCCACGGCCGAGCACGCCGCACTATCACGATGGGCATGATTTAGCTCTGCTGCCGGACGAGCGTCCCTCAGGTGCCCGCTCCGACCATTAGCTCGGAGCCGACTGCGCCAGTTGGGGCCAGACAGCTGGACGCCGCCCCAGGAGCCGCAATCTCTACAGTGATAGAGCCGAACACCAGCCTAGTCCTTTGTGAGGCCTATGACTCCAGGGTGCCGGACTCCGTTCCAAATTCCGAACCTCCCGCACCTCTTCCGATCGAACCCGATTGGGCTCCAATCATGGATTTCACCGCCACGGACGTCTTTCAGCACTCGCCCTTCGGTGATATCCTGAATTCACTAAAGTCTCTCTCTTTGTCAAGAGAGCCCTGACCGGACTATGGTCAGCATGGTTGGGATGCGGACGACGAAGAAATTCGAAGCCCACCCACCACCCACTTCGTAGCCACTGTCGACGATTTAACCGACATGATCGACTTCGACTCTGAAGACATCGACGGTATGGACGCCAATGAAGGAGACGACCAAGAACCAGCACCTATAGGGAACTGGAAAGCCACCTCGTCATATGACATATACATGGTGGACACCCCCAAAGCAGGGGATGGCAATGAAAAAATGGAGGACGACCCCTCCAAGAAGCAACCCAAGCACCGACGTCAGCGGCGCCGCTCTAAATCCCGCCAAAGCAAAAACAGCGAGTTCGGCACCGGAGATAACAACACGCCGGACAGTGCCGAAGACAACCCCCTCCAGCAGGATTCAGCGCAGGAGAACAAAGGATCCAGCCCTCAGGAGAGAGCTGCGGACAGGGAGGTCGAGTACGACAATTATATGCCTCCCTCCGAAGACGAGGCAAGCCTCGACGACGATGAATTCGTCGTGCTAGATGATCCTGTCGAACAAGAGCGTTT
The DNA here is from genome assembly GCF_002162155.2 of Triticum dicoccoides. Taxonomy (NCBI): domain Eukaryota; kingdom Viridiplantae; phylum Streptophyta; class Magnoliopsida; order Poales; family Poaceae; genus Triticum; species Triticum dicoccoides. Next base: position 308,436,687 of record NC_041389.1, read on the forward strand.
CAAACGCAGGCTTATGGCCACGGCAAGCAGCCTCAAGAAAAAACAGCAGCAGCTTAGAGCTGACCAAGACTTGCTAGCCGACAGATGGACCGAAGTCCTGGTGGCCGAAGAGTATAAACTCGAACGCCCCTCCAAGAGCTACCCAAAGCGTAGGTTGCTACCCCAACTTGAGGAGGAAGCAACTAAACCTGCATCACCAGCGTACGATGTGCCCAATCGGCCACCCCGTGGCCGCGACAGAGAGGCCTTCCGGCCCTCGACCCAATCCGCACCCCGGCACCTCTCAAAAAATACCAGAGCGCGGGGAGACGCAACAGACCTGCAAGACATATTGGAGAATAAGGCAAGGCAAACAAGATCGATCTACGGATCGCGTGGGCGCCCCAAGTCACGTGATGATAACCGTCACGCCGAATATGATAAATACGGCCAGGCCGAACACAGAAGACAAAGCTCATCTGAGCTGCGTCGCGATGTAGCCCAGTATAGGGGTGCCGCACACCCACTATGCTTCACAGACGAACTAATGGATCATCAAATCCCCGAGGGTTTTAAACCCGTAAACATCGAATCATACGATGGCACAACAGATCTCGCGGTATGGATCGAGGATTATGTCCTTCATATTCACATGGCCCGTGGTGATGATCTACACGCCATCAAATACCTCCCGCTCGAGCTTAAAGGACCAGATCGGCATTGGCTTAATAGCCTGCCAGCAGAGTCAATTAGTTGCTGGGAGGACCTGGAATCCGCGTTCCTTGACAACTTCCAGGGCACTTATGTGCAACCACCAGACGCCGATGACCTCAGCCACATAATCCAGCAGCCAGAGGAGTCGGCCAGACAATTCTGGACAAGGTTCCTAACCAAGAAAAATCAAATAGTCGACTGTCCAGACGCCGAGGCCCTTGCAGCCTTCAGGCACAACATCCGACACGAATGGCTTGCCCGGCACCTAGGACAGGAAAAGCCGAAATCTATGGCAGCCCTCACGACACTCATGACCCACTTTTTCGCGGGAGAAGACAGCTGGCTAGCTCATAGCAATAACATAACCAAGAGCCCTGGCAATTCGGATACCAAGGACAACAATGGCAGGTCACGTCGCAACAAGCACAAGAGCCGCATTAACAGCGACAAAACTGAGGATACGACAGTTAATGCCGGATTCAGAGGCTCTAAACCCGGTCAGTGGAAGAAGCCATTCAAAAGAAACCCCCCGGGCCCATCCAGTTTAGACCGGATACTCGATCGCTCATGCCAGATACACGGCACCCCCGAACAACCAGCCAACCACACCAACAGGGATTGTTGGGTGTTCAAGCAGGCAAGCAAGTTAAGTGCCGAAATCAGAGACAAGGGGCTGCATAGCGATGACGAGGAGGGGCCCCGGCCGCCGAACAACAGAGGACAGAAGGGTTTCCCCCCACAAGTGCGGACGGTGAACATGATATACGCAACCCATATCCCCAACAGGGAGCGGAAGCATGCTCTCAAGGACGTCTATGCGTTGGAGCTGGTCGCCCCGAAGTTCAACCCATGGTCCTCCTGCCCGATCACTTTTGATCGAAGGGACCACCCCACTAGCATCCGTCACGGCGGATTTGCCGCATTGGTCCTAGACCCAATCATTGACGGATTTCACCTCACTAGAGTCCTCATGGACGGCGGCAGCAGCCTGAACCTGCTTCATCAGGATACAGTGCGGAAAATGGGTATAGATCCCTCAAGGATTAAACCCACAAAGACAACCTTTAAAGGAGTCATACCATGTGTAGAAGCCAGCTGTACAGGCTCAGTTACACTCAAAGTGGTCTTCGGATCCCCGGATAATTTCTGAAGTGAAGAGTTAATCTTCGACATAGTGCCATTCCGCAGTGGCTATCACGCCTTGCTCGGACGAACCGCATTTGCAAAATTCAATGCAGTGCCGCACTACGCATATCTCAAGCTCAAGATGCCAGGCCCTCGTGGAGTCATCACGATAAACGGAAACACCGAACGCTCCCTCCGAACGGAGGACCACACTGCGGCCCTGGCGGCAGAAGTTCAAAGTAGCCTATCAAGGCAATTCCCCAATCCGGGTGTTAAGCGTCCGGACAACGTCAAGCGCGCCCGAAGTAACCTACAACAAAACCGGCTGGCACGCCCCGAGCAAGCATAGCAGTGCGTCCCCAACCCCAGCCCTCGCCAGATGGTGATAGCGGTACCACGCGTACATAACTATGCTTTGGAAATACCATGGGCATAAGGGGAGGGGCACAACTATGGCACTCCCAGAATGCGGCTTAACCGCACTAGGGGCTCCCTATTCTGTTGTTTCTTTTTTTTTTCAGGATCCAACTATCCGGAAGGCTTGTCCGGCAATATACTCGCCGAACACACGATGCAACAGCCAGGGAGAGCACAAGCCACGTCAAATGTCCAGGTGGTCTCTATATAACGAGCTAAATACCCATTTTACTTAAAAGTCTGACAGCTTGCCCCTGGAGGGGGATATGTCAAATAATCCCACCCCTTGCTTACCGCACTACTTGTATCGTTCTGCTTTCATAGCAGCCCCCCTTTAATAAACAATATATAGCTCTTATCTATTATTGTATTCATCTATTTTTATACAAATATGTTCAGTCATGACATTTTGCAACCGTACACTCTGGTACGGCCAATACACCAGGGGCTTCAGCACCCCATAACATGGTGTGAGAAGACTGAACACTCTCATGAGTGCGGCACCCCAAACTTATAGCACTATATGCATCGGCTCCGAATCATGTCTTGGGTCAATAGTTGGGTTTGCCCGGCTCCCATGTTTTGGTACCTTATGTTCCGCAATGTTGGCTAAGGTAGCGCTGGGAGAACTACTGCGATTGTGCCCCAGTTGAGCTGGGTTAACACCTCAGTAGAGAAAGCTAAAACTGATTGTCATGATAATGTGAGAGACCGGTCGCTGTTCGCGAGGTTTTTCGAGTCCTTAAAGACTTATGCCGCTTCGAGCGAGGAGCCGGATTTATCCGGCCCAGGTGTGGATAGCGCCCCGAACTCGATCTTCTGAATACTAGGGGTTTCGCCGAAATTTTAAATTATAGAATTCTATGGCTAAGTGAGAGTGATAAAGCACTATAAGCCCGATGGCCTTGTTCGTTGTGTTGAGCGCCTCCCTAGATAGACCCAAGAATGGGAACAAGAGCGCTCAGGTTTATCCCGAACACCCCAGCACTCGTGGCATGGGGGTAGAAGCCGATGACTTGCATCTCTCAGATTTAATAAACGACCGCACAGAAGGTAATATTTTAAATTAACAAGCGTTGCTTAGCGCATATGAACAAAGTTTTCAGCGCACAGGATAACAGATGCGAGTCTACTCAAAAATTACATCTTTGGAGCATTCACCCACCATAATGCGGGCACCCTTCAGGACACCCTCATAATACATCTCGGGCTTGCGATACTCCTTGCCCAGCGGTGGCGGGTCCGTCACAAGCTTCTCGGCGTCCATCTTCCCCCAGTGCACTGTAGCACGGGCAAGGGCCCGACGGGCACCTTCAATACAGATGGAGCGCTTGATGACTTCAATCCAGGGACAAGCGTCCACCTGCCGCCGCACCGGACCGAAGTAGCTCCCAGGCATGGCTTCTCCTGGTCACAGCCGAACTATGAGGCCCTTCATGGCCTGTTCGGCCACCTTGTGGAGCTCGACCAGCTGCTTCAGCTGGTCGCTCAGGGGCACCGGATGTCCGGCCTCAGCATATTGAGACCAGAACACCTTTTCCGTCGAGCTCCCCTCCTCAGCGCGGTAGAACGCGGCAGCATCAGACACACTACGGGGCAGATCGGCGAACGCTCCTGGAGAGCTCCGGATTCGGGTAAGTAACAGATAATTCACTTTTATATGCTTGCTTTGCATAAAGAATGCCTTACCCGCCGCTATCTTCTTTATCGCCTCGATCTCCTGGAGGGCCTTCTGGGCTTCGGCCTTAGCGGTTTTGGCACTCTCAAGAGCCAAGGCAAGCTCGGACTCTCGAGTCTTCGAGTCACGCTCCAAACTCTCGTGTTTCTCCACGAGAGCCTGGAGCTCTAGCCACACCTCCGCCACCTGCGCCTCCTGTTTCTCTCGCTCGGTGCGCTCCAAGGCCGCATTGTTTTCGTCCTTGGACACCGCCTCCTTCAGGGTCGCCACCTCAGACGTGGTCCCTGCAACATTCATGTTGGTCCTGTTATTATTTGCAACCAAGTATTTATATATAAATTTACACAAGGTATTATGTACCATCCTTGTCCTCGAGCTGCTTCTTGGCACGGCCGAGCTCGTTCTCGGACCGCTCGAGGCTCTTCTTCAATGTATAGACCTCCGCAGTCAGTGCGGCAGAGGTCAGCAGCGTAGCCTGGATTCCCATATTGACACATTTATGTTAGACTCCTGCGTATATCTTTTTAGATCCTCAGCTCGTCTTTTCTTTTCGAACGCCGAACTGAGCATCAGGGGCTACTGTCTATCGGTAACATTTTTATATGTTTTACATACCTCGAAGCCTGTTAGCAGGCTGGTACAGGCTTCTGTCAGTCCGCTCTTGGCGGACTGAACCTTCTGAATCACCGCACTCATAACAGTGCAGTGCTCCTCGTCGATGGAGGCATCGTTAAGCACCTCCAGCAAGTTGTCCGGCGTCTCCGGTTGGATAGAGGCTGCCGGCGTCGTAGGCGCGCCTTTCTTACAAAGGTGCCGCCTGCCGGTCTCTGGAACCGTTGTTGGTTCCGGAGCGGTGTCCGGCCCAGGGTCGGACTTAGATCCCTCTAGGGTTTTACCCCCTTTGGGCCTGGAGTCCGGGAGGTCGCCTTGTGGCGCCTCCAGGACCACCTCCTCCTGGTTTAGCCCCTTTTGGGACTCCACCTCAGCGTCTTCTATAGGGAGAGGGGAGGAGGCCGTCGGAAGTGAAGCGCTATTCACATCCGACGAGTCCAGGGAGCCGCTCGACGAATCGCCGAGCTGAGCCCGGGGCGGACTGCATAATTGAATTCAGCGTCAGAAGGTGACATACATCAGAGGAGCGCCATAAGTTATTCTGGTATCCGGATACTTACGATTTTGCCAGGGGCTTGACCCTGGATGGCCATTCCTCCCCGTCGTCTTCGACATCGGAGGCGTAGTCCGGCAGAAGGGTCCTCCCCTTCTTGGACCCTCCGGCCCCCAGTTGGGGCGGCCTTCCTTTTCTTTCCTCCCCTCGCTGGAGGGGGTGAGGCTTCTTCTTCTTCTTATTCTTCCTCCTCGTCCTCAGAGGCGGAGGGGGCTTTGGGGTTGTCGGGCGACGAATCCGACACCACCATGCACCGGGAACTCTTTCGGGTCCCCATGGCCTTCTTCTTGGCCTTCTTCTCCGACACCACGTGAGGTGCCGGAACCAGCAGCTTCGTCAAGCGCGCGTCTGCTAGGCCTTCGGGCAAAGGGGTTGGGCAATCAAACTGCCCGGATGTCCTCTTCCAATCCTGTCAAAGGAACAGGAGTTTAGATCCTGCATAAAATCAAACCATGAAAATCAAGTGTCCCGAGAAAGACTAAATGCGAGTTTACTTCGGTGGCTTGGCGCTTGGCGCAGAATCCGCGGTCTTCGGTGACGGGTGGGGACACCTCGGAGCTCTTGAATAGCACCTTCCAAGCGTCCTCGTGCTTTGTGTCGAAAAGCCGGGACAGAGTCTGGTGCTTGGCCGGGTCAAACTCCCACAAGGTGAAGGCCTGTCGTTGACACGGAAGAATCCAGCGGAAGAGCATGACCTGGACTACGTTGACAAGCTTAACCTTCTTGTTCACCAGGTCCCGGACGCAGGTTTAGAGTCCGGTCACCTCTCCCGTACTACCCCATGACAGGACCGTCTCCTTCCAAGATGTGAGCCGAGTGGGGATGCCGGATCGAAATTCGGGGACCGCTGCCCATTCAGGGTCACGCGGCTCGGTGATGTAGAACCACCCCGATTGCCATCCTTTGATGGTCTCTATGAAGGTGCCCTCGAGCCATGTGACGTTGGCTATTTTTCCCACCATGGCGCCTCCGCACTCCGCTTGACGTCCGCCCACGACCTTCGGCTTGACGGTGAAGATCTTCAGCCATAGGCCAAAGTGAGGCTGGATGCGGAGGAAGGCCTCACACACGACGATGAACGCCGAAATGTTGAGGATGAAGTTCGGGGCCAGATCGTGAAAGTCTAGGCCGTAGTAGAACATGAGCCCCTGGAGGAACGGGTGAAGGGGAAAGCCCAGTCCGCGGAGGAAATGGGGGAGAAACACGACCCTCTCATGGGGCCTAGGGGTGGGGACGAGTTGCCCCTCCTCGGGAAGCTGGTGCGCGATGTCATCGGACAAGTATCCGGCCTTCCTCAACTTTTTGATTTGCCCCTCCGTGACGGAGGAGGCCATCCATCTACCTCCCGCTCCGGACATGATTGGAGAAAGGTCGAGGTGGGAAGTGCGGACCTGGGCACTGGAGCTTGAGTGCGCGGATGGACAAGCAAGGGAGGAAGAAGGCGTGAATGGAAAGGGTGGATCCTTATCCCCTTATATGGGCAGTCGAGACTATGAGCCCCCACCAGTCTAAAAAACTCGCTTATCTCCCAAGCACCGCGGTTAATGGCGCGGTTGGGTTACCCACACCCGTATTGATGAGAATCCCGAAATAAGGGGACACGATCTCTGCTTTGACAAGACGTGCCAAGGAAACCGCCTCGCTAAACGTGCTAAGGTGGAACAGTAAAACGATTTGAATAAAGGCCTGGCTGTGGCGTGATGTCACGCTACGGAGTACGTCAGCAGATTAGATTTTTGCAAATATTATTCTCTCTACGGTGGCATGTGGAACTTATTTTGCAGAGCCGGACACTATCCTTGTGTTCAACATCTTCTATGGAATATTTGGAGGAGGAACCCGCCTTGCAATGCCGCGCGCCGGACTCGTTGTCATTGAAGCCTGGTTCAGGGGCTACTGAGGGAGTCCTGGATTAGGGGGTGTCCGGATGGCCGGACTATGACCTTTGGCCGGACTCCTGGACTATGAAGATACAAGATTGAAGACTTCGTCCCGTGTCCGGATAGGACTTTCCTTGGCGTGGAAGGCCAGCTTGGCGATTTGATATGAAGATCTCCTCCCATTGTAACCGACTCTGTGTAACCCTAGCCCTCTCCGGTGTCTATATAAACCAGGGAGTTTTAGTCCGTAGGACGAACAACAATCATACCATAGGCTAGCTTCTAGGGTTTAGCCTCTCTGATCTCGTGGTAGATCAACTCTTGTACTACCCATACCATCAATATTAATCAAGCAGGAGTAGGGTTTTACCTCCATCGAGAGGGCCCAAACTTGGGTAAAAACATCGTGTCCCTTGTCTCCTGTTACCATCCGCCTAGACGCACAGTTCGGGACCCCCTACCCGAGATCCGCCGGTTTTGACACCGACAATCGCTCCCGAAGGTTTCATTCCGTTTGGACTCCGTTTGATATTCCTTTTCTTCGAAACATTGAAATAGGCAAATAAACAGCAATTCGGGTTGGGCCTTCGGTTAGTAGGTTAGTCCCAAAATGATATAAAAGTGTAAAGTAAAGCCCATAAACATCCAAAACAGGTAATATAATAGCATGGATCAATCAAAATTATAGATACATTGGAAACATATCAAGCATCCCCAAGCTTAATTCCTACTTGTCCTCGAGTAGGTAAATGATAAAAACAGAATTTTTGATGTGGAATCCTACCTAGCATAATTCTCAATGTAATTTTCTTTATTGTGGCATGAATGTTCAGATCCAAATGATTCAAAATAAAAGTTCATATTGACATAAGAGATAATAATACTTCAAGCATACTAACGAAGCAATCATGTCTTCTCAAAATAACATGGCTAAAGAAAGTTCATCCCTACAGAATCACATAGTTAGGCTATGCTTCATTTTCATCACACAAAATACTCCCATCATGCACAACCCTGGTTTCAGCCAAGCAATTGGTTCATACTTTTTAAGCGCTTCAGCTTTTTCAACTCTCATGCAATACATGAGCGTGAGCCATGGATATAGCACTATGGGTGGAATAGAATATGATGATGGAGGTTGTGTGGAGAAGACAAAAAAGGATAAAGTCTCATATTGACGAGGATAATCAACGGGCTATGGAGATGCCCATCAATTGATGTCAACATGAGGAGTAGGGATTGCCATGCAATGGATGCACTAGAGCTATAAATGTATGAAAGCTCAACAAAAGAAACTAAGTGGGTGTGCATCTGATACGTCTCCAATGTATCTATAATTTTTTATTGTTCCATGCTATTATATTACCCCTTTTGGATGATTATGGGCTTTATTTTACACATTTATATCATTTTTGGGACTAACCTACTAACCGGAGGCCCAGCCCATATTGCTGTTTTTTTGCCTATTTCAGTATTTCAAAGAAAAGGAATATCAAACGGAGTCCAAACGGAATGAAACCTTCGGGAATGTGATTTTTGGAATGAACATGATCCGGAGATCTTGGAGTGCAAGTCAAGAAGCTTCCGAGGGCCCCACAAGATAGGGGGGCACCCCCCCTGTAGGGCGTGCCCCTGTCTCGTGGGCCCTCGGGCGGCCACCGACGCACTTCTTTCTCCTATATATACCTACGTACCCCGAAAACATCCAGCGGCACCACGAAACACAATTTCCACCGCCATAACCTTCTGTATCCGCGAGATCTCATCTTGGAGCCTTCGTCGGCACTCTGCCGGAGGGGGAATCGACCACGGAGGGCTTCTACATCAACATCCTTGCCCCTCCGATGAGTTGTGAGTAGTTTAACACAGACCTACGGGTCCATAGTTATTAGCTAGATGGCTTCTTCTCTCTTTTTGGATCTCAATACAATGTTCTCCCCCTCTCTTGTGGAGATCTATCCGATGTAAACTCTTTTTGCGGTGTGTTTGTCGAGATCCGATGAATTGTGGGTTTATGATCAAGTTTATCTATGAATAATATTTGAATCTTCTCTGAATTCTTTTATATATGATTGAGTTATCTTTGCAAGTCTCTTCGAATTATCAGTTTGGTTTGGCCTACTAGATTGGTCTTTCTTGCCATGGGAGAAGTGCTTAGCTTTGGGTTCAATCTTGCGGTGTCCTTACCCAGTGACAAAAAGGGTTGCAAGGCACGTATTGTATTGTTGCCATTGAGGATAACAAGATGGGGTTTATATCATATTGCATGAGTTTATCCCTCTACATCATGTCATCTTGCTTAATGCGTTACTCTGTTCTTATGAACTTAATACTCTAGATGCAGGCAGGAGTCGGTCGATGTGTGGAGAAATAGTAGTAGATGCAGGCAGGAGTCGGTCTACTTGTTATGGACGTGATGCCTATATACATGATCATGCCTAGATAATCTCATAACTATGCGCTTTTCTATCAATTGCTCGACAGTAATTTGTTCACCCACCGTAATACTAATGCTATCTTGAGAGAAGCCACTAATGCAACCTATGGCCCCCGGGTCTATCTCTTATCATATTTGCTTTCAATCTACCTTTATTTGCATCTTTACTTTTTGCATCTATATTATAAAATACCAAAAATATATTTATCTTACCATACTATCTTTATTAGATCTCACTTTCGCAAGTGGCCGTGAAGGGATTGACAACCCCTTTATTGCGTTGGTTGCGAGTTCTCAGTTTGTTTGTGTAGGTGCGTTGGACTTTTGAGGAGCCTCCTACTGGATTGATACCTTGGTTCTCAAAACTGAGGGAAATACTTACGCCACACTTGCTGCATCACCCTCTCCTCTTCGAGGAAAACCAACGCAAGCTCAAGACGTAGCAAGAAGGATTTCTGGCGCCGTTGCCGGGGATGTCTTCGCTCAAGTCAAGACATACCAAGTACCCATCACAAATCCATCTCCCTCGCATTTACATTATTTGACATTTGCCTCTCATTTTCCTCTCCCCCACTTCACCCTTACCGTTTTATTCGCCCTCTCTTTCCCAATCTCCTCTCTTTTTCGCTTGCCATTTTTTGTTTGCTTGTGTGTTGGATTACTTGTTGCCATGGCGCAAGATAATACCAAATTGTGTGATTTCTCGAATACCAATAATAATGATTTCCTTAGTACTCCGATTGCTCCTCTTAATGATGTTGAGTCTTGTGAAATCAATACCGCTTTGTTGAATCTTGTTATGAAAGATCAATTCACCGGCCTTCCTAGTGAAGATACTGCTACTCATCTAAACATTTTTGTTGATTTGTGTGATATGCAAAATAAGAAAGATACGGAAAACAATATTGTCAAATTGAAGTTATTTCTGTTTTCACTTAGAGAATGTGCTAAAGTTTGGTTTTCGTCTTTGCTTAAAAATAGTATTGATTCTTGGAAGAAGTGCAAAGATGCTTTTATCTCTAAGTATTTTCCTCCCGCTAAGATCATCACTCTTAGGAACGATATTATGAATTTTAAACAACTTGATCATGAGCATGTTGCCCAATCTTGGGAAAGAATGAAATTGATGCTTCGCAATTGCCCTACTCATGGTTTGAATTTATGGATGGTCATACAAAAATTTTAGGCTGGTGAGGGAGTCCTGGACTAGGGGGTGTCCGGATAGCCGAACTATCATCATCGGCCGGACTCCAAGACTATGAAGATACAAGATTGAAGACTTCGTCCCATGTCCGGATGGGACTTTCCTTGGTGTGGAAGGCAAGCTTGGCAATACGGATATGTAGATCTCCTACCATTGTAACCGACTCTGTGTAACCCTAGCCCTCTCCGGTGTCTATATAAACCGGATGGCTTTAGTCCGTAGGACGAACAACAATCATACCATAGGCTAGCTTCTAGGGTTTAGCCTCCTTGATCTCGTGGTAGATCTACTCTTGTAATACCCACATCATCAACATCAATCAAGCAGGACGTAGGGTTTTACCTCCATCAAGAGGGCCCGAACCGGGGTAAAACATCGTGTCCCTTGTCTCCTATTACCATCCGCCTAGACGACAGTTCGGGACCCCTACGCGAGATCCGCTGGTTTTGACACCGACATTGGTGCTTTCATTGAGAGTTCCTCTGTGACGTCGCCGATAGGCTCGATGGCTTCTTCGATCATCAACAACAACGCAGTCTAGGGTGAGACCTTCCTCCCCGGACAGATCTTTGTATTCGGCATCTTTGCACTGCGGGCCAATTCGCTTGGCCATCTGGAGCAGATCAAAAGCTACGCCCCTGGCCGTCAGGTCAAATTTGGAAGTTTGAACTTCACGGCTGACATCCATGGGGACTTGATCTTCGATGGATTAGAGCCACAGCCGAGCGCGCCGCACTGTCACGACGGGCATGACTTAGCTCTGCAGCCGGACAGTAACCTGGAGGCCGCACACGAGTCCGCTCCGATCTTCAATTCGGAGCCGGCTGTGCAGATCGAGGATGGGTGGCTAGACACCGCCTCGGGGGCTGCAACCTCTACGGCGATAGAGCCGAACACTGACCTTGTCCCTCATAAAGCTCGTGACTCCGAGGTGTCGGACTCCTCGCCGGACTCCGAACCTCCCGCGCCCCCTCCAATCGAATCCGATTGGGCGCCGGTCATGGAATTCACCGCTGCGGACATCTTTCAACACTCACCTTTTTGCGACATCTTAAGTTCGCTAAAGTATCTCTCGTTATCAGGAGAGCCCTGGCCGGACTGCGGTCAGGACGGTTGGGATGCGGACGACAAAGAAATTCAAAGCCCACCCACCACCCATGTAGTAGCCACTGTCGACGATCTAACCGACATGCTAGACTTCGACTCCGAAGACATCGATGGTATGGACGACGATGCCGGAGACGACCAAGAACCAGCGCCTACTGGGCACTGGAAAGCCACCTCATCATATGACATATACATGGTGGACATCCCAAAGGATGAGAATGGCGAAGGAACAGCGGAGGATGACCCCTCCAAGAAACAGCCCAAGCGCCAGCGTCAGCGGGCGCCGCTCTAAATCCCGCCACAGCAAGAATGGAGATTCCGGCACCGGAGATAATAACACCCCAGATAGTGCCGAAGACAACCCCCTCCAGCAAGATTCAGCGCAGGAGGACGGAGACGCCAGCCCTCATGGGAAAGTAGCAGACAAAGAAGTAGAGGATTACATGCCTCCCTCCGGAGACGAGGCAAGCCTCGACGACGACGAATTCGTCGTGCCTGAGGATCCCGTCGAACAAGAGCGTTTTAAACGCAGGCTCATGGCCACGGCAAACAGCCTCAAGAAAAAGCAGCAGCAGCTTAGAGCTGATCAAGATCTGCTAGCCGACAGATGGACTGAAGTCCTTGCAGCCGAAGAGCATGAGCTCGACCGCCCCTCCAAAAGCTACCCTAAACGCAAGCTGCTCCCCCAATTAGAGGAGGAGGCATATGAACCTGCATCACCCGCAGACAATACGGCTGACCGACCACCCCGTGGCCGCGACAGAGAGGCCTCTAGGCCCTCCACCAGAACCGTACCCCGGCATCGCTCGAAAAGCACAAGGCCACAGGGGAATGCTTCGGACTTGCGAGATATATTGGAGGATAAGGCAAGACAATCAAGATCGATCTATGGATCGCGTGGGCGCCCCATGATACGCGACGACAACCGTCGCGCCGGACACACTAAGTCCGGCCGGGCCAAACAAAATATACAAAGTTCTTTCAAACTCCGTCGTGATATCGCCCAGTACAGAGGCGCCGCACACCCACTATGCTTCACAGATGAAGTAATGGATCATCAAATCCCCGAAGGGTTTAAACCCGTGAACATTGAATCTTATGATGGCACAACAGACCCCGCGGTTTAGATCGAGGACTATCTCCTTCATATCCACATGGCCCGCGGTGATGATCTCCACGCCATCAAATATCTCCCACTCAAGCTTAAAGGACCAGCCTGGCATTGGCTTAACAGCTTGCCAGCAGAGTCAATTGGGAGTTGGGAAGACCTGGAAGCCGCATTCCTCGATAACTTCCAAGGCACGTACGTGCAACCACCAGACGCTGACGACCTAAGCCATATAATTCAGCAGCCAGACGAATCGGCCAGACAATTCTGGACATGGTTCTTAACAAAGAAAAATCAAATCGTCGATTGTCCGGATGCGGAGGCCCTCGCGGCCTTCAAACATAACATCCGCGACGAGTGGCTTGCCCGGCACCTGGGACAGGAAAAGCCGAAATCCATGGCAGCCTTCACATCACTCATGACCCGCTTCTGCATGGGTGAGGACAGCTAGCTAGCACGCAGCAACAACCTTAGTAAAAATTCTGGCAGTCCGGATATCAAGGACAGCAATGGCAGGCCGCATCGCAACAAAAACAAACGCCGGATTAACGGCGACAACAGTGAGGATACGGCAGTCAATGCCGGATTCAGAGGCTCTAAACCCGGTCAACGGAAAAAGCCATTCAAAAGAACTACTCCAGGTCCGTCCAATTTGGACCGAATACTCGACCGCTCGTGCCAGATACACGGCACCCCCGAAAAACTAGCTAACCACACCAACAGGGACTGTTGGGTATTCAAGCAGGCAGGCAAGTTAATTGCCGAAAACAACGACAAGGGGCTGCATAGCGATGACGAGGAAGAAACCCGACCGCCGAACAATAGAGGACAGAAGGGTTTCCCCCCCACAAGTGCGGATGGTGAACATGATATACGCAACCCACATACCCAAAAGGGAGCGGAAGCGCGCACTCAGGGATGTATACGCGATGGAGCCAGTTGCCCCGAAGTTCAATCCATGGTCCTCCTGCCCAATCACTTTTGACCGAAGGGACCACCCCACCAGTATCCGCCACGGCGGATTCGCCGCATTGGTTTTAGACCCAATCGTTGACGGATTTCACCTCACCAGAGTCCTGATGGACGGCGGTAGCAGCCTGAACCTGCTTTATCAGGATACAGTGCGCAAAATGGGCATAGACCCCTCAAGGATTAAACCTACAAAGACGACCTTCAAAGGCATCATACCAGGTGTAGAGGCCAATTATACAGGCTCAGTTACACTGGAAGTGGTATTCGGATCCCCGGATAACTTCCGAAGCGAAGAGTTAATCTTCGACATAGTTCCGTTCCGTAGCGGCTATCATGCTCTGCTCGGACGCACCGCGTTTGCAAAGTTCAACCTGGTACCACACTATGCATACCTTAAGCTCAACATGCCAGGCCCTCGAGGAGTCATCACGGTCAACAGAAATACTGAACGCTCTCTCCGAACGGAGGAACATACAGCGGCTCTCGCGGCAGAAGTACAGTGCAGCCTCTTAAGGCAATTCTCGAGTCTGGCCGCTAAGCGACCGGACACGGCTAAACACGCCCTGAGTAACCTACAACAAGACCACCTGGCACGTTCGGAGCAGGCGTAGCAATACGGCCCCAACCCCAACCCCTACAAAATTTCAAGATGGGTCCTTCGCGTACATCATTACGCTCGGAAGATACCATGGGCATAGGGGGAGGGGCACGACCACGATAGTCCCAGAATGCGGCTTAACCACACCAGGGGCTCTCAAGTGTGTCGTTCTTTTTTTTCTTTTCTTTTTTTTACCACGGGACCCCGTTCATCAGAGGCCCTGTCCGGCAGTAGACCTGCCAAACTCACGATGCAACAGCCAGGGAAGAAGAAAGGCTACGACGAATATCCAGGTGGTCTCCATTATGAGCATTAAATCTGTTTTATACACCATTCCGCAGCCTACCCCTGGAGGGGGACATGTTTAATAGTCCCATCCCTTGCCTATCGCACCATTTGTATCGTTCTGCATTCACAGCAGTATTTCTTGAATAAACAATGCACCTTTTTGCTTACAATTGCATTCCTTTCTTATACATATACTCATTTATGACATGTTGCATCCGTACACTTTGGTACGGCTAAATACACCAGGGGCTTATGTTTCCCGCATCATGGTGCGATAAGTCCGAGCACTTTCACAAGTGCGGCACCCCGAACTTATAGCATTATATGCATCGGCTCCGAATCATGTCTTGGGTCAATAGTTGGGTTTGCCCGGCTCCCACGGTTTGGTACCTTATGTTCCGTTGTATCGGCTAAGGTAGCACTGGGAGAACCACTGCGATTGCGCCCCAGTTGAGCTGGGCGAGCGCCTCAGTGGAGAAAGCTAAAACTGACTGTCATGATGAGGCGAGAGCTGGTCGCTATTCGAGAGGTTTTTTCGAGTCCCTAAAGACTTACACCGCTTAGAGCGAGGAACCGGCTTTGTCTGGCCCAGGCGTGGATAGCGCCCCAAATTCGGCCTTCCGAATACTAGGGGCTTCGCCGAAATTTAAAATTATAGAATTCTATGGCTAAGTGAGAGTGTTCAAGCATTATAAGTCCGGTTGCCTTGTTCGTTGTTTTGAGCGCCTCCCTAGATGGACCCAAAAATGGGAACAAGAGTGCTCAAATTTATCCCGAACACCCCAGCACTCGTGGCATGGGGGCCGAAGCCGACGACTTGCCATCTCTCAGATTTGATAAACGGCCGCACAGAAGGTAATATTTTAAATTAACAAGCGTTGCTTTGCGCATATGAACAAAGTTTTCAGCGCACAGGATAACAAAATGCGAGTCTACTCAAATATTACATCTTTGGAGCACTCACCCGCAATAGTGCGGGCACCCTTCAGCACAGTCTTATAATACATCTCGGGCGTACGATACTCCTTGCCCGGCGGTGGCGCGTCCGTCACAAGCTTCTCAACATCCATCTTGCCCCAGTGCACCTTTGCGTGGGCAAGGGCCCGACAGGCACCTTCGATACAGGCGGAGTGCTTGATGACTTCAACCCATGGACACGCATCCACCAGCCGCCGCACCAGGCCAAAGTAGCTCCCAGGCATGGCCTCCTTAGGCCACAGCCGAACTATGAGGCCCCTCATGGCCTGCTCGGCCACCTTGTGGAGCTCGACCAGCTACTTCAGCTGGTCGCTAAGGGGCACCGGATGTCCGGGCTCAGCATACTGAGACCAGAAGACCTTCTCCGTCGAGCTCCCCTCCTCGGCCCGGTAGAAAGCGGCAGCATCGGACACACTGCGAGGAAGATCTGCGAATGCTCCTGGAGAGCTCTGAATTCGGGTAAGTGATAGGTAATTCACACTCACATGCTTACTTTGCATGAAAAATGCCTTACCCGCTGCTATTTTCTTCAACGCCTCGATTTCTTGGAGGGCCTTGTAGGCTTCGGCCTTAGCGGCTTTGGCACTCTCAAGAGCCGATGCAAGCTCGGACTCTCGAGTCTTCGAGTCACGCTCTAGGCTCTCATGTTTATCCACGAGATCCTGGAGCTCTTGTTGTACCTCCGCCACCCGCGCCTCCTGTTTCTCTCGCTCGGTGCGCTCCACGGCCGCATTACGTTCGGCCGCGGACACCGCCTCCTTCAGGGTCGCCACCTCGGTCGCGGCACCTGCAATACCCATGTTATCCTTGTCGATTTTTTGCAACCAAATCCTTTTCTGTAAGGTACAATATTAATACGGTCTTATTCACCTTCCTTGTCCCCGAGCTTCTTCTTGGCACGGCCGAGCTCGTTCTCGGACCGCTCGAGGCTTTGCTTCCAAGTATTGACCTCCGCAGTCAGTGCGACAGAGGTCAGCAGCACAGCCTGCAATCCCATATTGACATATTTTTTATATATGACTCCTGCGTATATCTTTCTAGATCCTCAGTCCGGCTTTTCTTTTCGAATACCGAACCGAGCATCAGGGGCTACTGTCTATGCGGTACTATTCTACATATATCAAAATTCTTACCTCAAAGCCTGTTAGAAGGCTGTTGTAGGCTTCGGTCAGCCCGCTCTTGGCGAGCTGAACCTTCTGAATCACCGCACTCATGAAGGTGCGGTGTTCCTCTTTGATGGAGGCGCCGTTGAGCGCCTCCAGCAAGCTATCCGGCGCCTCCGGTTGGACAGAGGCCGCTGGCGTCGCGGTCTTGCCCTTCTTACGAAGGGGCCGCCCGTCGGACTCCGGAGCCACTTCAGGTTCCGGTGCGGAGTCCGGTGCAAAGTCCGAGAGGTTGCCCTGCGGCACCTCCGGGGCCTCCTCCTCCTGGCGGGTCCCTTCCCGGGATCCCACCTCGGCATCGTCTGCATCACGAGGGCTGGAGGCGGTCGGAAGGGAATCCATATCCGACGCACCCAAGGACCCGCTCGACAAAGCGGGAAAATCATCCTTGGGCAGACTACAGGGTTGTATGCAGCATTAGAAAGACACTATGTGGCGAAAAGAAAAACCATGAAGTTATTCGGGAGTCCGGATACTTACGATCTCGCCAGGGGCTTGGCCCTTGGAGGCCAATCCTCGTCGTCATCACTGGCGTTGGTAGAGCAGTCCGGGGGAATAGTCTTTCCCTTCTTGGACCCTTCGGCCTCCCCCATTGGGGAAGCCTTCCTTTTTTTTCCTCCCTCCGCTGGGGGAGAGGCCTTCTTCTTTTCCTCCTCGCCTTTGTGGGAGGAGTCTGCCTCGGAGTCATTGTCCGATGACACCTGAAAATGGGAACTCTTACGAGTGCCCATGGCCTTCTTCTTGGCCTTCTTCTCCGGCACCACGTGGGGTACCAGAGCCAGCAGCCCCGTTAAGCGGGCGTCCATTGGGTCCTCTGGCAATGGGGCCGGACAGATAGTCTGTTCAGCCTTCTCCAGCCAGTCCTGTCAAAGGAGAGGGAGTTTAGATCCCGCATAGAGTCAAGCTATGAAAAACAAGTGTCCCATAAAGGGCAAAATCGCTTACCTCGCTAGCCGGACGCTGCGAGATGAATCTGCGATCTTCGGTAGCAGATGCGGGGGCCTCGGTGCCTTTAAACAGCACCATCCAGACATCTTCGTACGTAGTGTCGAAGATCCCGCTCAAAGTCTGGTGCTGCGCGAATCGAACTCCCACATACTGAAGCCCCATCGTTGGCACGGGAGAATCCGGCGGATAAGCATGACCTGGACTACATTGACAAGCTTGAGCTTCCTTTTCTCTAGCTTTTTGATGCAGGCTTGGAGTCCGGTCAGCTCCTCCGAATCACCCCGTGTACAGCCGCTCTCTTTCCAGGAGGTGAGCCGTATGGGGATGCCAGATCTGAATTCGGGGGCCGCTGCCCATTCAGGGTCATGCGGCTCGGTGATATAGAACCACCCCGATTGCCACCCCTTAATGGTTTCCACGAAAGTGCCATCAAGCCAAGTAACGTTGGGCATCTTGCCCACCATGGCACCTCCGCACTCCGCTTGGCTGCCCTTTACCACCTTCGGCTTGATACTGAAGGTCTTGAGCCACAAGCCGAAGTGGGGCTGGATGCAGAGGAAGGCCTCACACACGATGATAAACGCCGAGATATTGAGGATAAAATTCAGGGCCAGATCATGGAAATCCAAGCCGTAGTAGAACATGAGCCCCCGGACAAAGGGATGGAGTGGGAAGCCCAGTCCGCGGAGGAAATGGGGAAGAAATACTACCCTCTCGTGGGGCCTGGGGTGGGGATGAGCTCTCCCTCGTTGGGGAGCCGGTGCGCGATGTCGCTGGATAGATATCCGGCGCTGCGCAGCTTCTGGATGTGCCCCTCCGTAACGGAGGAGGCCATCCACTTGCCTCCCGCTCCGGACATAGTTGGAGAAGGTTGAGGTGAGATGTGCGGACTTGGGCGTTGGAGCTCAAGTTTGCGGAGATGGATAAGCCAAGGAGGAAGAAGGTGCAGGTAAAAGGGTTGGATCTTTATCCCCTTATATGGGCGGACGGAAACATGCGTCCCCACCGGCCTGATAAAACTCGCTTATCTCCCAAGCGCTGCAATCAATGGCATGGTTGGGTTACCCACGTCCGTATTGATGGGAATCCCAGAATAAGGGGAACACGATCTCTGCTTCGACAAGACGTGCCAAGGAAACCGCTTCGCTAAACACGCTGAGGTGGCACAATAAAAACGATCCGAGTAAAGGCTTAGAAGTGGTGTGACGTCACGCCACCAAAAACGTCAGCAGATTGAACTTGTGTAAATATTATTCTCTCTACGGTGGTATGTGGAATTTATTTTGCAGAGCCGGACACTATCCTAGTGTTCACAATCTTCTATAAATTATTCGGAGAAGGAACCCGCCTTGCAATGCCGAAGACAACATGCGCGCCGGACTCATCGTCATTGAAGCCTGGTTCAGGGGCTACTGAGGGAGTCCTGGACTAGGGGGTGTCCGGATAGCCGAACTATCATCATCGGCCCGACTCCTAGACTATGAAGATACAAGATTGAAGACTTCGTCCCGTGTCCGGATGGGACTTTCCTTGGCGTGGAAGGCAAGCTTGGAAATACAGATATGTAGATCTCCTACCATTGTAACCGACTCTGTGTAACCCTAGCCCTCTCCGGTGTCTATATAAACCGGATGGCTTTAGTCCGTAGGACGAACAACAATCATACCATAGGCTAGCTTCAAGGGTTTAGCCTCCTTGATCTCGTGGTAGATCTACTCTTGTAATACCCACATCATCAATATCAATCAAGCAGGACGTAGGGTTTTACCTCCATCAAGAGGGCCCGAACCTGGGTAAAACTTCGTGTCCCTTGTCTCATGTTACCATCCGCCTAGACGCACAGTTCGGGACCCCCTACCCGAGATCCGCCGGTTTTGACACCGACAGCCGGTTTGAACTTTGCTTCTAGAAATCTCTTAGATTCGTCCGCAGGAGGCACGTTAGGAGATGCTACAAAATTACTTGATATATTATGGCTAATTATTCTCAATGGCACGCCGAAAGATCTTCTAGTAAAAAAGTGCACGCTATAGAAGAAATCAATGTTTTGAGTGGAAAGATGGATGAACTTATGAAGATGTTTGCTACTAAAAATACTCCTCTTGATCCCAATGATATGCCTTTTTCTTCCTTGATTGAGAATAATAATGAATCTATGGATGTGAATTTTGTTGGTAGGAATAGTTTTGGAAACAATACTTATAGAGGAAATTTAAATGCTAGACCGTTCACTAGTAATTCCTCTAATAATTATGGAAATTCCTACAATAATTCTTATGGTAATTTTAATAAGATTCCCTCTGATTTTGAGAATGGTGTGAAAGAATTTATGATTTCTCAAAAGAATTTTAATGCTTTGCTTGAAGAAAAATTGCTCAAAGTTGATGATTTGCCTAGGAACGTTGATAGACTTTCACTTGATGTTGATTCTCTTAAAATTAGATCTTCTCCTCCTAAGCATGGTATCAATGAGTCTCTCAAAGTAATGAGAATTTCCATTGATGAGTGCAAGGAAAGAACCGCTAGATTGTGTTCAAAAAAAGAAAGCTTTATAAAAGCGTGTTCTTCTAGTTTCCGTGAAAATAATGATGAGGATCTTAAAGTTATTGATGTGTCTCCGATTAGATCTATGTTTTGCAATACGAAATTTGATGATTATGGGACTGATGATGAATCAACTTTTCCTAGAAGGCATCCCAAGAATTCAGAGTCTTTAGATTTTAGTGTTAAAATTGGTAAAAGTGAGATTGGAGAATCCTCAACTTCCAATAGTATTGAACCCTCTATCTCGGATTTCAAGGAATTTGATTATGATAATTGCTCTTTAAAAGGTTGTATTTCCTTGTTGCAATCCGTTGTTAATTCTCCTCATGCTTATAGTCAAAAT
The DNA here is from genome assembly GCF_002162155.2 of Triticum dicoccoides. NCBI lineage: Eukaryota > Viridiplantae > Streptophyta > Magnoliopsida > Poales > Poaceae > Triticum > Triticum dicoccoides. Next base: position 308,457,335 of record NC_041389.1, read on the forward strand.
AAAGCTTTTACCAAACATATTGTTGATGCCTTGATGCAATCTTATGATGAAAAACTTAATTTGGAAGTTTTTGTACCTAGAAAACTTAATGATGAGTGGGAACCTACTATAAAGATTAGAATTAAAGATTATGAGTGTTTTGCTTTGTGTGATTTGGGTGCTAGTGTTTCCACGATTCCGAAAACTTTATGTGATATTCTAGGTTTCCATGATCTTGATGATTGCTCTTTAAATTTGCACCTTGCGGATTCCACCATTAAAAAGCCTATGGGAAGGACCAATGATGTTCTTATTGTTGCAAATAGAAATTTGGTGCCCGTAGATTTTATCGTTCTTGATATAGATTGCAATATTTCTTGCCCTATTATTCTTGGTAGACCTTTCCTTAGAACGATTGGTGTGATTATTGATATGAAGGAAGGGAACATCAGATTCCAATTTCCCTTAAAGAAAGGCATGGAGCACTTTCCAAGAAAGAAAGTCAAATTACCTTATGAATCTATCATGCGTGCTACCTATGAATTTAGTGCCAAAGATGGCACTCGTTAGATCTATCCTTGCTTTTATGCCTAGCTAGGGGCGTTAAACGATAGCGCTAATTGGGAGGCAACCCAATTTTCTTTATGTTTTTTTGTTTTTGCTCCTGTTTAGTAATAAATCTTGCATCTACCTTCTGTTTAGATGTGTTTTTATCTTTTAATTAGTGTTTGTGCCAAGTAGAACCTATAGGATAACCTACGATGATAGTTGATTTGATTCTGCTGAAAAACAGACACTTTGTGCGCACGAATATAATTTTGTTAAATCACAGGAACGTGTTTTTGCGTTGATTCTTTATTCTGCTGTTCAATAAACAAATTTTCCAGGACTTCCTATTTTTCCAGGAGTTTTAGAGTTCCAGAAGTTTGCATTAGTTACAGATTGCTGCAGACTGTTCTGTTTTCGACCGATTCTGTTTTTCGTGTGTTGTTTGCTTATTTCAATGCATCTATGGCTAGTAAATTAGTTTATAAACCATAAATAAGTTGGAATATAGTAGGTTTAACACCAAAATAAATAAATAATGAGTTAATTGCAGTACCTTATGTGGTGTTTTGTTTTCTTTCACTAACGGAGCTTATAAGATTTCCAGTTGAGTTTTGTGTTGTGAAGTTTTCAAGTTTTGGGTAAAGCTTTTATGGACTATGGAATAAAGGGTGGCAAGTGCCTAAGCTTGGGGATGCCCATGGCACCCCAAGATATTCAATAATAGCCAAAAGCTTGGGGATGCCCCGGGAAGGCATCCCCTCTTTCGTCTTCGTTCATTGGTAACTTTACTTGGAGCTATATTTTTATTCGCTACATGATATGTGTTTTGCTTGGAGCATCGTGTATTATATTAGTCTTTGCTTTTTAGTTTACCACAATCATCCTTGCTGTACACACCTTTTGGGATAAGCCTATTTGATTAGAATTTGTTAGAATACTCTATGTGCTTCACTTATATCTTTTGTGCTTGGTAGTTTTTGCTCTAGTGCTTCACTTATATCTTTTAGAGCACGGTGGTGTCTTAATTTTGAAGAAATTGCTAGTCTCTCATGCTTCACTTATATCATTTTGAGAGTATTTTAGAACAGCATGGTATTTTCTATGGTCATAAATTTGGTCCTAGAATGATGAGCATCCAAGTTGGGTATAATAAAAACTATCATAAGAAGTGAACTGGATGCTATGGTCAACTTGATACTTGATAATTGTTTTGAGATATGGAGGTAGTGATATTAAAGTCATGCTAGTTGGGTGATTATGAATTTAAAGAATGCTCGTGCTGAAGTTAGCAAGTCCCGTAGCATGCACGTATGGTTAAAGTTGTGTAACAAATTTGAAACATGAAGTGTACCTAGCTTGTGCATCCTTATGAGTGGCGGTCGGGGACGAGCGATGGTCTTTTCCTACCAATCTATCCCCCTAGGAGCATGCGCGTAGTAATTGATTTTTGATGACTTCTAAATTTTTGCAATAAGTATATGAGTTCTTTTGACTAATGTTGAGTCCATGGATTATACGCACTTTTACCTTTCCGCCTTTTCTAGCCTCTTCGGTACCATGCATTGCCCTTTCTCACCTTGAGAGTTGGTGCAAACTTTGCCGGTGCATTCAAACCCCGTGATACGATACACTCTATCACACATAAACCTCCTTATATCTTCCTCAAAACAGCCACCATACCTACCTATTATGGCATTTCCATAGCCATTCCGAGATATATTGCCATGCAACTTTCCACCGTTCCGTTCATCATCATCATCATGACATACTTTACTTTTGTCATATTGCCATTGCATGATCATGTAGTTGACATCGTATTTGTGGCAAAGCCACCATGTATTATTTTTCATACATGTCACTCTTGATTCATTGCACCATTCCGGTACACCGTCGGAGGCATTCATATAGAGTCATATTTTGTTCTAGTTTCGAGTTGTAATTCCTATGTTGTAATCAATAGAAGTGTGATGATCATCATTATTAGAACATTGCCCAAAGAAAAAAAGAAGAAAGGCCAAAAGAAAAAAAAAGTCCCAAAAAAGAAAAAAAGAAAAGAAAAAAAAGAAAAAAAAGAAAAAGGGCAATGTTACTATCTCTTTTTCCACACTTGTGCTTCAAAGTAGCACCTTATTCTTCATGTAGTGAGTCTCATATATTGTGCTTCAAAGTAGCACCACGTTTTTCATATAGTGAGTCTCATCAGTTGTCTTTTTCATACTAGTGGGAATTTTTCATTATAGAACTTGGCTTGTATATTCCTACGATGGGCTTCCTCAAATGCCCTAGGTCTTCGTGAGCAAGCAAGTTGGATGCACACCCACTAGTTTTCTTTTGTTGAGCATTCATTTATAGCTCTAGTGCATCCGTTGCATGGCAATCCCTAGTCCTCATGTTGACATCAATTGATGGGCATCTCCATAGCCCGATGATTATCCTCGTCAATGTGAGACTTTCTCCTCTTTTTTTCTCCACACAATCCCCATCATCATATTCTATTCCACCCATAGTGCTATATCCATGGCTCACACTCATGTATTGCGTGAAGGTTGAAAAAGTTTGAGATTATTTAAGTATGAAACAATTGTTTGGCTTGTCATCGGGGGTATAGAAGTTGGGAACATCTTTGTGTGACGAAAATGAAGCATAGCCTAACTATATGATTTTGTAGGGATGAACTTTCTTTTGCCATGTTATTTTGAGAAGACATGATTACTTTGATTAGTATGCTTGAAGTGTTACTATTTCTTTTATCAATATGAACTTTTATTTTGAATCATTTGGATCTGAACATGCATGCCACAATAAAGAAAATTACATTATAAATTATGCTAGGTAGCACTCCACATCAAAAATTCTCTTTTTATCATTTACCTACTCGAGGACGAGCAGGAATTAAGCTTGGGGATGCTTGATACATCTCCAACATATCTCTAATTTTTGATTGTTCCATGCTATTATATTACCCATTTTGGATGATTATGGGCTTTATTTTACACATTTATATCATTTTTGGGACTAACCTACTAACCGGAGGCCCAGCCCATATTGCTGGTTTTTTTTTGCCTATTTCAGTATTTCGAAGAAAAGGAATATCAAACAGAGTCCAAACGGAATGAAACCTTCGGGACCGTGATTTTTGGAACGAACGTGATCCGGAGAGCTTGGAGTGCAAGTCAAGAAGCTTCCGAGGGCCCCACGAGATAGCACCCCCCTGTAGGATACGCCCCCTGTCTCGTGGGCCCCTCGGGCAGCCACCGACGTACTTCTTCCTCCTATATATACCTACGTACCCCGAAAACATCCAGGGGCACCACGAAAAACAATTTCCACCGCCATAACGTTCTGTATCCGCGAGATCTCATCTTGGAGCCTTCGTCGGCACTCTACCGGAGGGGGAATCGACCATGGAGGGCTTCTACATCAACATCCTTACCCCTCCGATGAGTTGTGAGTAGTTTACCACAGACCTACGGGTCCATAGTTATTAGCTAGATGGCTTCTTCTCTCTTTTTGGATCTCAATACAATGTTATCCCCCTCTCTTGTGGAGATCTATTCGATGTAAACTATTTTTGCGGTGTGTTTGTCGAGATCCGATGAATTGTGGGTTTATGATCAAGTTTATCTATGAATAATATTTGAATCTTCTCTTAATTCTTTTATGTATGATTGAGTTATCTTTGCAAGTCTCTTCGAATTATCAGTTTGGTTTGGCCTACTAGATTGGTCTTTCTTGCCATGGGAGAAGTGCTTAGCTTTGGGTTCAATCTTGCGGTGTCCTTACCCAATGACAAAAAGGGTTGCAAGGCACGTATTGTATTGTTGCCATCGAGGATAACAAGATGGGGTTTATATCATATTGCATGAGTTTATCCCTCTACATCATGTCATCTTGCTTAATGCGTTACTCTGTTCTTATGAACTTAATACTCTAGATGCAGGCAGGAGTCGGTCGATGTGTGGAGTAATAGTAGTAGATGCAGGCAAGAGTCGGTCTACTTGTTATTGATGTGATGCCTATATACATGATCATGCCTAGATAATCTCATAACTATGTGCTTTTCTATCAATTGCTCGACAGTAATTTGTTCACCCACTGTAATACTTATGCTATCTTGAGAGAAGCCACTAGTGAAACCTATGGCCCCCGGGTCTATCTCTTATCATATTTGATTTCAATCTACCTTTATTTGCATCTTTACTTTTTGCATCTATATTATAAAATACCAAAAATATATTTATCTTATCATACTATCTTTATTAGATCTCACTTTCGCAAGTGGTCATGAAGGGATTGACAACCCCTTTATTGCGTTGGTTACGAGTTCTTAGTTTGTTTGTGTAGGTGCGTGGGACTTTTGAGGAGACTCCTACTGGATTGATACCTTGGTTCTCAAAACTGAGGGAAATACTTACACTACACTTGCTGCATCACCCTCTCCTCTTCGAGGAAAACCAACGCAATCTCAAGACGTAGCAGCATCCAACTTGCTTGCTCATGAAGACCTAGGGCATTTTGAGGAAGCCCATCGTTGGAATATACAAGCCAAGTTCTATAATGAAAAATTCCCACTAGTATATGAAAGTGACAACATAGGAGACTCTTTATATGAAGAACATGGTGATACTTTGAAGCACAAGTGTGGAAAAAGATAGTAACATTGTCCCCCTTTTTTTCTTTTTTTGGGACTTCGTTTTTATTTGGCCTTTCTTTTTTTATTGGCCTTTCTTTTTTTTATTTGGCCTTTCTTTTTTATAAGGGACAATGCTCTAATAATGATGATCATCACACTTCTATTTATTTACAACTCGTGAATTACAACTCGATACTAGAACAAAATATGACTCTTTATGAATGCCCCCGGTGGTGTACCGGGATATGCAATGAATCAGAGCGACATGTATGAAAAATTATGAAGGTGGCTTTGCCACAAATACGATGTCAACTATATGATCATGCAAAAGCAATATGACAATGATGAAACGTGTCATGATGAACGGAACGGTGTAAAGTTGCATGGCAATATATCTCGGAATGGCTATGGAAATGCCATAATAGGTAGGTATGGTGGCTGTTTTGAGGAAGATATAAGGAGGTTTATGTGTGATAGAGTGTATAGTATCACGGGGTTTGGATGCACCGGCGAAGTTTGCACCAACTCTCAAGGTGAGAAAGGGCAATGCACGGTACCGAAGAGGCTAGCCATGATGAAAGGGTAAGAGTGCATATAATCCATGGACTCACATTAGTCATAAAGAACTCATATACTTATTGCAAAAGTTTTATTAGCCCTAGAAGCAAAGTACTACTATGCATGCTCCTAGGGGGGAGGTTGGTACGAGTTAACCATCGCACGCCCCCCGACCTCCACACATAAGGGAGGCAATCAAAAGAGCACCCCATGCAACAAATTTGTTACACAACTTTTACCATACGTGCATGCTACCGGACTTGCCAACTTCAACACAAGTATTCCTTAATTTCACAATTACCCAACTGGCATGACTCTAATATCACCACCTCTATATATCAAAACAATTATCAAGCATCAAATTGATCATAGCATCCAATTCACTTCCTATGAAAGTTTTTATTATACCCAACTTGGATGCCCATCATATTAGGACCAATTTTATAACCAAAGCAAATACCATGATGTTCTGAAAGACTCTCAAAATAATATAAGTGAAGCATGAGAGATCAACAATTTCTACAAAATAAAACCACCGCCGTGCTCTAAAAAGATATAAGTGAAGCACTAGAGCAAAACTATCTAGCTCAAAAGATATAAGTGAAGCACATAGAGTATTCTAATAAATTCCAAATCATGTGTGTCTCTCCCAAAAGGTGTGTACAGCAAGGATGATTGTGGTAAACTAAAAGGCAAAGACTCGTATCATACAAGACGCTCCAAGAAAAACACATATCATGTGGTGAATAAAAATATAGCTCCAAGTAAAGTTACCGATAGACGAAGACGAAAGAGGGGATGCCTTCTGAGGCATCCCCAAGCTTAGGCTTTTGGTTGTCCTTGGATTATCTTGGGGTGCCATGGGCATCTCCAAGCTTAGGCTCTTTCCACTCCTTATTCAATAGTCCATCAAATCTTTACCCAAAACTTGAAAACCTCACAACACAAAACTCAACAGGAAATCTCATGAGCTCCGTTAGTGCAAGAAAGAAAAACCACCACTTAAGGTACTGTAATGAACTCATTCTTTATTTATATTGGTGTTAAACCTACTGTATTCCAACTTCTCTATGGTTCATACCCCCGATACTAGCCATAGATGCATCAAAATAAGCAAACAACACACGAAAAACAGAATCTGTCAAAAACAGAACACTCTGTAGCAATCTGTAACTTTAGAATACTTATGGAACTCTAAAACTCCTACCAAAATAGGAAGTCCTAGGAAATTTGTCTATTGATCTAATTCAAAAAGAATCAACTAAAAATCACAGTTCTGTGATTTATTAAAATTATTCTCATGCGCGCAAAAGTTTCTGTTTTTCAACAGAATCAAATTAACAATCACCCAAGATGATCCTATAGGTTCTACTTGGCAAAAACACTAATTAAAACATAAAACCACATATAAACAGAAGCTAGATGAATTATTTATTGAATAAAAGCAAGGAAAATATTAGGTTGTCTCCCAACAAGAACTTTTCTTTAAAGCCTTTTAGCTCGGCATTGATAATTTTAATGATGCTCACATGAAAGACAAGAATTGAAGCGCAAAGAGAGCATCATGAAACACGTGACAAACACATCTAAGTCTAACATACTTCCTATTAATAGGCATATTATAAGCAAAAAAATTCGCAAGGCAAGCAAAAACTAGCATATGCAAGGAAGAAGAAAGAGACGATAGCAATCTCAATATGACAAGAGGTAATTTAGTAAGATAAAAATTTCTACGACCATATTTTCCTCTCTCGTAATAATTACATGTAGGATCATAAGAAAATTCAACAAAACAGCTACGACATAACATATTCTCAACACGATCCACATGCATGTGTGATAACCCACAAGTATAGGGGATCGCAATAGTTTTCGAGGGTAGAGTATTCAACCCAAATTTATTGATTCGACACAAGGGGAGCCAAAGAATATTCTCAAGTATTAGGAGTTGAGTTGTCAATTCAACCACACCTGCATAACTTAGTATCTGCAGCAAAGTATTTAGTAGCAAAGTAGTATGGTAGTAATGGTAACAGTGATAAAAGTAACGATAGCAGTTTTGTAATGATTGTAACAGTAGCAACGGAAAAGTAAATAAGCAAAGCACAATATGTGTAAAGCTCGTAGGCATTGGACCAGTGATGGATAATTATGTCGGATGCGATTCCTCATGTAATAGTTATAACATAGGGTGACACAGAACTAGCTCCAGTTCATCAATGTAATGTAGGCATGTATTCCGAATATAGTCATACGTGCTTATGGAAAAGAACTTGCATCACATCTTTTGTCCTACCCTCCCGTGGCAGCGGGGTCCTAGTGGAAACTAAGGGATATTAAGGCCTCCTTTTAATAGAGAGCTGGACCAAAGCATTAACACATAGTGAATACATGAACTCCTCAAACTATGGTCATCACTGAAAAGTATCCCGATTATTGTCACTTCAGGGTTGTCGGAATATAACACGTAATACGTGACTATAGAATTGCAAGATAGGATCAAGAACTCACATATATTCATGAAAACATAATAGGTTCAGATCTGAAATCATGGCACTCAGGCCCTAGTGACAAGCATTAAGCATAGCAAAGTCATAGCAACATCAATCACAGAACATAGTGGATACTAGGGATCAAACCCAAACAAAACTAACTTGATTACATGGTAAATATCATCCAACCCATCACTGTCTAGCAAGCCTACGATGGAATTACTCACGCACGGCGGTGAGCATCATGAAATTGGTGATGGAGGATGGTTGATGATGACGACGGCGACGAATCCCCCTCTCCGGAGCACCGAACGGACTCCAGATCAGCCCTCCCGAGAGAGATTAGGGCTTGGCGGTGGCTCCGTATCGTAAAACGCGATGAAACTTTCTCTCTGATTTTTTTCTCCGCGAAACGGAATATATAGAGTTGGAGTTCAGGTCGATGGAGCTCTAGGGGGCCCACGAGACATGGGGCGCGCCCAAGGGGAGGGGCCGGCCCCCCACCCTCGTGGACAGGGTGTGGGCCCCCTGGCCTTGATTCTTTCGCCAGTATTTTTTATATTTTCCAAAAGTTATCTCCGTGGATTTTTAGGTCATTCCGAGAACTTTTGTTTTCTACACAATAAACAACACCATGGTTGTTCTGCTGAAAACAGCGTCAGTCCGGGTTAGTTTCATTCAAATCATGCAAGTTAGAGTCGAAAACAAGGGCAAAAGTGTTTGGAAAAGTAGATGCGTTGGAGACGTATCAACTCCCCGAAGCTTAAACCTTTGCTTGTCCTCAAGCAATTCAGTTGATAAACTGAAAGTGATAAAGAAAAACTTTTACAAACTCTATTTGCTCTTGTTGTTGTAAATATGTAAAGCCAGCATTCAAGTTTTCAGCAAAGATTATGAACTAACCATATTCACAATAACACTTAGATCTCATATTTACTCATATCAATGGCATAATCAACTAGCAAGCAGTAATAATAAAACTCGGATGATAACACTTTCTCAATACAATCATAATATGATATAACAAGATGGTATCTCGCTAGCCCTTTTTGAGACTGCAAAACATAAATGCAGAGCACCTTTAAAGATCAAGGACTGACTAAACATTGTAATTCATGGTAAAAGAGATCCAGTCAAGTCATACCCAATATAAACTAATAGTAATGCATGCAAATGACAGAGTGCTCTCCAGCGGATGCCTTTTAATAAGAGGGTGATGACTCAACATAAAAGTAAATAGATAGGCCCTTCGCAGAGGGAATCAGGGATTTGTAGAGGTGCCAGAGCTCTATTTTAAAATAGAGATGAATAACATTTTGAGCAGTATACTTTCACTGTCAACACAACAACTATGAGATCTTGATATCTTCCATGCTACATACATTATAGGTGGTTCCCAAACAAAATGGTAAAGTTTATACTCCCCCACCACCAACAAGCATCAATCCATGGCTTGCTCAAAACAACGAGTGCCTCCAACTAGCAACAGTCCTGGGGGAGTCTTGTTTAATTATTTCGATTTGCTTTGATCCCGGTTACCAGCCATTTTCTCGTGAATGAGGAGCGGAGTCCACTCCCCTTGAGAATAACCCACCTAGCATGGAAGATACATACAACCCTAGTTGAAACATGAGTTGCTCGAGCATACAAGACGGAATTTCATTTGAAGGTTTGGAGTTTGGCACATACAAATTTACTTGGAACGGCAGGTAAATACCGCATATAGGAAGGTATGGTGGACTCATATGGAATAAATTTGGGGTTTATGGAGTTTGGATGCACAAGCAGTATTCCCGCTTAGTACAGTTAAAGGCTAGCAAAAGACTGGGAAGCGACCAACTAAGAGAGCGACAACAGTCATGAACATGCATTAAAATTAATCAACACTGAGTGCAAGCATGAGTAGGATATAATCCACCATGAACATAAATATCGTGAAGGCTACGTTGATTTGTTTCAACTACATGCGTGAACATGTGCCAAGTCAAGTCACTCCAATCATTCAAAGGAGGATACCACCATATCATACCACATCGCAACCATTTTAATAGCATGTTGGCACGCAAGGTAAACCATTATAAGCTCCTAGCTAATTAAGCATGGCATAAGCAACTATAATCTCTAATTGTCATTGCAAACATGTTTATTCATAATAGGCTGAATCAGGAACGATGAACTCATCATATTTACAAAAACAAGAGAGGTCGAGTTCATACCAGCTTCTCTCATCTCAATCAGTCCATCATATATCGTCATTATTGCCTTTCACTTGCACGACCGAACGGTCTGTATAATAATAATAGTGCACGTGCATTGGACTAAGCTGGAATCTGCAAGCATTCAATTCAAGATAGAAGACAACGTAATATGGGCTCTAAGTTCAATCAACAATCGTGCATATGAGAGCCACTAAACATTTTCAATATGGTCTTCTATTCTTGACCCCCAAAGGAAAGAAAATAAATAAAACTATTTACACGGGAAAGCTCCCAACAAGCAAAAGAAGAATGAGAAATCTTTTTGGGTTTTCTTTTTAATTACTACTACAAGCATGGAAATTAAACTAACTAATTTTTTTGGTTTTCTTAAGGCTTATCAAACACATAAGAAGAAAGCTAGAAAAATAAATTAAACTAGCATGGATAATACAATGAAAGAGTATGAGCACCGACAACTAGAATAAGTATGTGAACATGAATGTAAAGTCGTGAGAAGTACGTACTCCCCCAAGCTTAGGATTTTGGCCCAAGTTGGTCTATTGCCATGGAAAGCATGGCTGATATCTGAAGCTATAACTGGGGTCATACTAAGATGAAGCAGCCAATGCCTCCTGAGCTACGGCATGTTGGCGACCTGCCTCCGCTCTCCTCTCGTGTTTGGTTGCCTCCTCCCTGGTTACAACATATCTTTGCCTTGCCTGGTAATAAAAAAGGGAAGGAGCAGGGAGAGTAACATGGACAGCGCGATGTCTGTCAAAGATTAGTCGATACTGGAGGAATTGTTCATTCCTCAAAAGAAAACGATGTCTGACCATCGCGTCATAATCTAAATAAGCGGGAGGCACTCCACATCACCCTCATGTGGGGGTATACCAAGATAATTAGCAGCATGGGTCGCATAAATCCCTCCAAATAAATCTCCAACTAAACCATTATTATGCAACCTACGTGCAACAATCGCTCCCAAGTTGTAATCTTTATTACCTAATACATCACTCTTAAGAACACAAAGATCAGGGACACACATGTGACATGCTTCAACTTTACCATTAATTCATCTACCAATGAAAAGAGAAAAATAATGTATAGCAGGAAAATGAATGCTCCCTATGGTAGCTTGTGCTATATCCCTAGATTCTCCAACAGTGATACTAGCAAGAAAGTCTTTATATTCAGATTTGTGGGGTTCATTAACATTGGCCCACTGTGGGAGTTTGCAAGCAGTTGTAAAATCTTCTAGGTCCATGGTATAAGATTGATCATAAATATCAAACAGGACATTCTGAGAATTACGCGAAGATGTAAACTTAAATCTTCTCACGAATGGATCAGTCAATTGGTACTACTGAGGACACTTGTCTTGCATGAAGTCCTCAAGATCGGCACTACGCACATATGCGTCAAATTCATCCTTGATGCCTGCATTGACCATAAACTCTTCTGACAGCCATTCACAAGACCGCACCTCAGCTTCCCTTGGTGGTTCATCGTCTTGCTCACGCATAGCACGCCTAGGTCCTCTCTTGGTTGAGGAACCACCTTGGTACATTTTCCTGGACATATTTCTTCCTGTGAAAAATTTCTGAAATTTTTGGTAACTTCAAAATAAAAGTGAATCAAACTGAACGGGATTGATAGCAACTACTCCCACAAGTGCCTAGAGCCTATATCATGCATTAGAATTACTTGGGACCTCATAAATTTGACATGCAAGCTCAAGAATAGGGTCACCTATGCAGAATAAATTTGCAATGAATAAAGCACTGGAACAAAACTAATTGGACCAAGGGAGGAGTCACATACCACACAACAATCTCCCAAAGCAGTTTTGTGAATGGAGCTTTGAGCAAGGAGATCGAAAATCGCAGCAAAATGAGCTAGAACTCGTGCTTGAGCTGGATGGGGATTTTTTTGGGAGGAAGATGGAGTGTGTGGGTGCAGGAATAAGTGGAGGGGGCGCGCCCTGGGGGAGGGGGCGCGCCCTGGACCCTCGTGGCCAGGTGTTTGTCCCCCCCTGTTGTGTTCTCAGTGCCTAAAATCCTCAAATATTCCATAAAAATCATACTAAATTTGTAGGACATTTGGAGAACTTTTATTGTCGGGATATTTTTTATTGCATTGATAATTCAGAAAACAGACAGATAATACTATTTTTGCTTTATTTATTCTAAATAACAGAAAATAAAAAGAGAGTACAGAAGGTTGTGCCTTCTAGTTTCATCCATCTCATGATCATCAAAAGGAATCCACTAACAAGGTTGATCAAGTCTTGTTAACAAACTCATTCCGAATAACATGGAACTGGAGAAATTTTGAATAACACTAGGTTACCTCAATGGGGATATGAACATCCCCAACAATAAGAATATCATATTTTTTCTCAACAGTAGGGAGAGGAAATTCAAAACCTCCAATAATGATAGTTGGAAGTTTTCCAATAGAATTGATGCTATGAACTTGAGGTCGTTTCCTCGGAAAGTGTATCGTATGCTCATTACCATTAACATGAAAAGTGACATTGCCTTTGTTGCAATCAATAACAGCACCTGCAGTATTCAAAAAGGGTCTACCAAGGATAATCGACATACTATCGTCCTCGGGGATATCAAGAATAACAAAGTCTGTTAAGATAGTGACATTTGCAACCATAACAGGCACATCCTCACAAATACCGACAGATATAGTAGTTGATTTATCATCCATTTGCAAAGATATTTCAGTAGGTGTCAGCTTATTCAATTCAAGTCTACGATATAAAGAGAGAGGCATAACACTAACATCGGCTCCAAGATCACATAAAGCAGTTTTAACATAGTTTCTTTTAATGGAGCATGGTATAGTTGGTACTCCCAGATCTCCAAGTTTCTTTGGTATTCCACCCTTAAAAGTATAATTAGCAAGCATGGTGGAAATTTTAGCTTCCGGTATCTTTCTTTTATTTGTAATGATATCCTTCATATATTTAGCATAAGGGTTTACTTTAAGCATATCAATTAAGCGCATACGTAAGAAGATAGGCCTAATCATTTCAGCAAAGTGCTCAAAATCCTCATCATCCTTTGTCTTGGATGGTTTAGGAGGAAAAGGCATGGGTTTCTGAACCCATGGTTCTCTTTCTTTATCGTGCTTCCTAGGAACAAAGTCTCTTTTATCATAATGTTGATTCTTTGATTGTGGGTTATCAAGATCAACAGCAGGTTCAATCTCTACATCATTATTATTGCTAGGTTGAGCATCAACATGAACATTATCATTAACATTATCACTAGGTTCATGTTCATCACCTGATTGTGTTTCAGCATCAGAAATAGAAATATCATTGGGATTCTCAGGTGTGTCCACAACAGGTTCACTAGAAGCATGCAAAGTCCTATCCTTTTTCTTTTTCTTCTTTTTAGAAGGACTAGGTGCATCTACATTATTTCTCTGAGAATCTTGCTCAATTCTCTTAGGGTGGCCTTCAGGATACAAAGGTTCCTGAGTCATTCTACCAGTTCTAGTAGCCACTCTAACGGCAAAGTCATGTTTATTATTTAATTCATCGAGCAAATCACTTTGAGCTTTAAGTACTTGTTATGCTTGAGTGGTAACCATAGAAGCATATTTGCTAATGAGTTTAAGTTCACCTTTAACCCTAGCCATATAATCACTCAAGCATCCTATCATGAAAGCATTACTCTTTAATTCTCTACCTACATAAGCATTAAAACTTTCTTGTCTAGCCATAAAGTCATCAAATTCATCTAAACATTGGCTATGAAATTTAGTAGACGGGATATCAACCTTATCATATCTATAGAGGCAATGTGTTTATTCAATAGGTAGATTAAGACCATGTATTTCTTCAACAGGAGGTAAATTCTTAACATCTTCAGCTTTAATACCTTTTTCTTTCATTGATTTCTTTGCCTCTGGCATATCTTCAGGACTGAGAAATAGAACACCTCTATTCTTCGGAGTTGGTTTAGGAATAGGCTCAGGAGTTGGCTCAATTGGCTCAAGAATTGGCTCAGGAAGAGTCCAATTATTTTCATTAGTCAACATATTATTCAATAGCAATTCAGCTTGGTTGACCGTTCTTTCCCTGAAAACACAACCAGCACAACTATCCAAGTGGTCCTTGGAAGCATTGGTTAGTCCAGTATAAAAGATATCAAGTATTTCATTTTTCTTAAGAGGATGATCAGGCAAAGCATTAAGTAATCGGAGAAGCCTCCCCCAAGCTTGTGGGAGACTCTCTTCTTCGATTTGCACAAAATTATATATTTCCCGCAAGGCAGCTTGTTTCTTATGAGCAGGGAAATATTTAGCAGAGAAGTAATAAATCATATCCTCGGGACAACGCACACAACCAGGATCAAGAGAATTAAACCACGTTTTAGCATCACCCTTTAATGAGAAAGGAAATATCTTAAGGATATAATAATAGCGAGACTTCTCATCATTAGTGAACAGGGTGGCTATATCATTTAACTTAGTAAGATGTGCCACAACAGTTTCAGATTCATTGCCATAAAAAGGATCATATTCAACTAAACTAATTATCTCAGGATCAATAGAGAATTCATAATCATTATCAGTAACAAAGATAGGTGAAGTAGAAAAAGCAGGGTCATATTTCATTCTAGCATTCATAGATTGCTGCTTCCATTTAGCTAATAACTTATTAAGATCATATCTATCATTGCAAGCAAGAATGGCTCTAGCAGCTTCTTCATCCATAACATAACCCTCAGGAACAACAAGCAATTCATATTTAGGGGGAGAACCTTCATCATCACTATCATCAATAATTTCATCTTCAATAATTTCATTCTCTCTAACCCTAGCAAGTTGTTCATCTAAAAATTCACCTAATGGCAAAGTAGTATCAAGCATAGAAGTAGTTTCATCATAAGTATCATGCATAGCAGAAGTGGCATCATCAATAACATGCGACATATCAGAATTCACAGCAGTAGCAGGTTTAGGTGTCGGAAGCTTACTCAAAACGGAAGGAGAATCTAGTGCAGAGCTAGATGGCAGTTCCTTACCTCCCCTTGTAGTTGAGGGAAAAATCTTAGTTCTTTCGTCTTTCAAGTTCCTCATAGTGATCAGCAGATATAAATCCCAAGTGACTCAAAGAATAGAGCTATGCTCCCCAGCAACGGCGCTAGAAAGTAGTCTTGATAACCCACAAGTATAGGGGATCGCAACAGTTTTCGAGGGTAGAGTATTCAACCCAAATTTATAGATTCGACACATGGGGAGCCAAAGAATATTCTCAAGTATTAGCAGTTGAGTTGTCAATTCAACCACACCTGCATAACTTAGTATCTGCAGCAAAGTATTTAGTAGCAAAGTAGTATGATAGTAATGGTAACAGTGATAAAAGTAACGATAGCAGTTTTGTAATGATTGTAACAGTAGCAACGGAAAAGTAAATAAGCAAAGCACAATATGTGAAAAGCTCGTAGGCATTGGATCAGTGATGGATAATTATGTCAGAAGTGATTCCTCATGTAATAGTTATAACATAGGGTGACACAGAAATAACTCCAGTTCATCAACATAATGTAGGCATGTATTCTGAATATAGTCATATGTGCTTATGGAAAAGAACTTGCATGACATCTTTTGTCCTACCCTCCCGTGGCAGCGGGGTCCTAGTGGAAACTAAGGGATATTAAGGCCTCCTTTTAATAGAGAACCGGACCAAAGCATTAACACATAGTGAATACATGAACTCCTCAAACTACGGTCATCACCGAGAAGTATCCCGATTATTGTCACTTCAGGGTTGTCAGATCATAACACGTAATAGGTGACTATAGAATTGCAAGATAGGATCAAGAACTCACATATATTCATGAAAACATAATAGGTTCAGATCTGAAATCATGGCACTCAGGCCCTAGTGACAAGCATTAAGCATAGCAAAGTCATAGCAACATCAATCTCAGAACATAGTGGATACTAGGGATCAAACCCTAACAAAACTAACTTGATTACATGGTAAATCTCATCCAACCCATCACCGTCCAGCAAGCCTACGATGGAATTACTCACGCACGGCGGTGAGCATCATGAAATTGGTGATGGAGGATGGTTGATGATGACGACGGCGACGAATCCCCCTCTCCGGAGCCCCGAACGGACTCCAAATCAGCCCTCCCGAGAGAGATTAGGGCTTGGCGGTGGCTCCGTATCGTAAAACGTGATGAAACTTTCTCTTTGATTTTTTTCTCCGCGAAATGGAATATATAGAGTAGGAGTTCAGGTCGGTGGAGCTCCAGGGGGCCCATGAGACAGGGGGCGCGCCCAGGGGGAGGGGGCGCGCCCCCCACCCTCATGGACAGGGTGTGGGCCCCCTGGCCTTGATTCTTTCGCCAGTATTTTTATATTTTCCAAAAGTTATCTCCGTGGATTTTCAGGTCATTCCGAGAACTTCTGTTTTCTGCACAATAAACAATACCATGGCAGTTCTGCTGAAAACAGTGTCAGTCCGGGTTAGTTTCATTCAAATCATGCAAGTTAGAGTCGAAAACAAGGGCAAAAAGTGTTTGGAAAAGTAGATACGTTGGAGACGTATCAATGTGAAGATGACACTCTTCCAAAATAGTGGGATTATCATTAACTAAAGTCATTACCTCTCCAAACCCACTTTTATCAAAAATACCATAAGATTGAACATTCTCCAAATATGTGGGATCTAAAGTGGACACTCTTCCAAACCCACTTTCAATATTATTGCAAACACTATTATCAATCTCATATTCATCATGGGGCTTAAATAAGTTTTCAAGATCATAAGAAGAATCACCCCAATCATGATCATTGCAACAAGTAGTAGACATAGCAAAACTAGCATCCCGAAGCTTAGGGTTTTGCATATTTTTAGCATAATTGACATTAATAAAATTTATAATAACATCATTGTCATCATGTTTTTTATTCAAAGATCTATCGTGAATCACTTCATAAAGCACTTCATCACAATTTTCAGATTCATGGATTTCAAGCAAAACCTTATAAAGATAATCTAGTGCACTCAACTCACTAGCAATAGGTTCATCATAATTGGATCTCTTAAAAATATTGGCAAGCGGATGAGGATCCATATATCTTAGATTATCTGTTTAGCAATAAATAAACAACTACTCCAACCAAACGAACAAACGAGCCAAGTGAGACATCAAAGCAAACGAAAAGACGAACAGAAGAAGGGCGAATAAAATGGTAAGGGTGAAGTGGGGGAGAGGAAAACGAGAGGCAAATGGCAAATAACATAATGCGAGGGAGATGAGTTTGTGATGGGTACTTGGTATGTCTTGACTTGAGCGAAGACCTCCCCGGCAACGGCGCTAGAAATCCTTCTCGCTACCTCTTGAGCATTGCATTGGTTTTCCCTTGAAGAGGAAAGGGTGATGCAGCAAAGTAGCATAAGTATTTCCCTCAGTTTTTGAGAACCAAGGTATCAATCCAGTAGGAGGCTCCTCACAAGTGCATCGTACCTACACAAACAAACAAGAACCTCACAACCAACGCGATAAAGGGGTTGTCAATCCCTTCACGGCCACTTGCAAAAGTGAGATCTCATAGAGATAGTATGATAAGATAAATATATTTTTGGTATTTTATGATATAGATTGGAAAAGTAAAGATGCAAATAAAAGTAGATTGAAAGCTTATATGTTAAGAGATAGACCCGGGGGCCATAGGTTTCACTAGTGGCTTCTCTCAAGATAGCATAAGTATTATGGTGGGTGAACAAATTACTGTCGAGCAATTGATAGAGAAGCGCATAGTTATGAGATTATCTAGGCATGATCATGTATATAGGCATCACGTCCGTGACAAGTAGACCAACTCCTGCCTGCATCAACTACTATTACTCCACACATCAACCGCTATCCAGCATGCATCTAGAGTATTAAGTTCATAAGAATAGAGTAACGCATTGAGAAAGATGACATGATGTAGAGGGATAAACTCAAGCAATATGATATAAACCCCATCTTTTTATCCTCGATGACAACAATACAATACGTGCCTTGTTGCCCGTGCTGTCACTGGGAAAGGACACCACAAGATTGAACCCAAAGTTAAGCACTTCTCCCATTGCAAGAAAGATCAATCTAGTAGGCCTAGTCATGGCCATCTCAGGCCCGGCCCTGTTGGCCCACACAGGCCCGGCCCTAAAATCTAGGGCCTAGGCCTGATGGGCTTGCCCATGGGCCGGGCTTGGGCCTGAGTTTTGAGCCCACCAGTAGGGCTTGGACGGGCGTGGGCTTGGCATATTGGCATTTTAAGGAAGAGGCCCGGCCCACGGCCCTAAGCCCTAAGGGCTTTTTAGGGCTTTTTACTAGTTGGGTCGGGCTTGGGCTTGAAAAGTAGGCCCAGTGATAGGGCCTGGGAGGGCCTGGGCCTCAGTTTTCTGCCGTGGTCTTTTTCAGGCCCGGCCCAAGCCCGGCCTGGCCCGGCCCATGGCCAGATATAAGTAGGCCAAACCAAAGTGGTAATTCGAAGAGACTTGCAAAGATAACCAATCATACATAAAAGAATTCATAGGAGATTCAAATATTTCTCATAGATAAACTTGATCATAAACCCACAATTCATCGGGTCTTGACAAACACACCGCAATAAGAGTTACATCAAATAGATCTCCAAGAAGATCAAGGAGAACTTTGTATTGAGAATCAAATAGAGAGAAGAAGCCATCTAGCTAATAACTATGGACCCGAAGGTCTATGGTAAACTACTCACAACTCATCGGAGAGGCTATGGTGATGATGTAGAAGCCCTCCGTGGTCGGTTCCCCCTCCGGCGGAGTGCTGGCGAAGGCTCCAAGATGGGATATCGCGGATATAGAAGGTTGCGACGGTGGAAATAGGGTTGCGTGGTGCTCCTGGATGTTTTCAGGGTATGGAGGTATATATAGGCGAAGGAGGTCGGTCAGGGGAGCCACGAGGGGCCCACGAGGGTGGGGGGCATGCCCACCCCCCTAGGGCGCGCCCTCCTACCTTGTGGCCGCCTGGGCTACTTCTTGACGTCCACTCCAAGTCTCCTAGATTGCGTTTGTTCCAAAAAAATCGCTCCCGAAGGTTTCATTCCGTTTGGACTCCGTTTGATATTCCTTTTCTTCGAAACACTGAAATAGGCAAAAAAACAGCAATTCGGGTTAGGCCTCCGTTTAGTAGGTTAGTCCCAAAAATGATATAAAAGTGTAAAGTAAAGCCCATAAACATCCAAAACAGGTAATATAATAGCATGGAGCAATCAAAAATTATAGATACGTTGGAGGCGTATCAATCGACTGTTGAGTCTTGTCTGTCAGGAGGAGGCGGCCTAATTGTAGGTACTTGGTCCTTTGGCAGGCACCCCTTTTGGTATATGATGCTTTGGGATGTAGCACCAATGGGCCTCTTGTGTAGCCTCTCGACCATCATCTTCTGGACCGTATTCTTGATTGGCATAGGCCTTGGGTTGGGCCAAATGTGTACTTGGTCCTACCCCTTAGGTATAATCCCATCAAAATGCCTGAAGCCCGGTCAAAGTCAAATTGGGGGTATAGTATGAAGGCAAGGAACACTGTTAACCAAAACTTCATAAGTCATGGTTAGCAAGGGAATAAGCCTTGACAAAGAATACGTTGGGTTGGTTGCAACAGTCATACTAAACCCCTACAAGCAATTTAAAAATGAGCGCCATAACAGTTTCGTCCGCTCCAGATCAACCCATTCAAGCCGGATAAACTTGATCTAGGGTCTAGGCTGTTGGGTAACATGGTAAAAAATAAAATTTGCCCTACCATCAACCAGGAACACTGAAGATGTAATAACAGTTTAGATCGAATCGTTGCCAACTCCAAGTTGTAGAAGAAGATAACGAGTTGGTGTATATCGTACTTGGAGTCCCTCGAACTGTCAATGAACAATCCCTCAAATGAACGACTGAAAGCATGAGCTCTATACAGGTTGCAAGCATACGATCTTCACGATCCAGCAACGCTTCACCGTCCAGAGCTAATAGTCACCAAAGAATTAGAGGGATGAGATTAGAACCACACTAGGCTTCTAATTACCGGGATTAGAGGATCTAGGTCTAGCTTTAATTAGATCAACTAGGACCAACTAGAACTAGAACTAGAACTAGAACTATAGAACTAAAGGAGGCTCCAAAACTTTTGTGTTGAAAAATTGCCAGACCTCTAGTATATATAGGTTGGAGGAGAGGGGAGGGGAGGGAAGAAAGTATACATTAACTCTCTGTGACAAGAATGTTGCGAGCTCTGTGTCCGAGCTTTGTGTCCTACGCGCCACCAATCATTGTTTGGTCAAGCCGATGGGACGACGAGAGTGTCGACCCTTCCACTTCCATTGGTGATGAATAGGTCACGGACTCCGACGAGGATGAGTAAGGCACTAGAGGTGGCGAGGCAGTTTCCCAAGTGGGTCGGTACGTCTCTCATGTTCTACTCTTCCTCGCCGGTGACCGCACCTTCACTTCCTTGGTCTTATCGCCGCCACTCGTGAAGACGATGAGAATATGAGATGAGCCGATGATTGCCAGAAGGGAACAACAAGGACTTGGACAATGTACGTTGTCATAGGCTAGGTTTAGCTCCGGTCCCCATTTTCTAAATGGAAAATTGCCCGAATTGTAATGAATTTCGTCTGGTTTGTATGAAAATCATCTGATCATGTGATCCATCCGATTTGTTCAAATCTGGCTTGAAATGTATGGATGACCGCCTTCGGTATTCATGATCACGGACTGGTCTTTCTGGTCCATGGACGGATGGAGTGTCCGGTTTGCGAGTCCCTTTGGAGATGTGGTGTCCGGTGCGCGACCAGCCACTGCGACACCACCCACCTGCACCTGCACTGCCGCCAACCTCCGCGATTCTGCCTCCATACTTCCACATGCCCCATCTTCACTGCTGGGAGACTCCAATCGCCGTCCCAATCTCTCCTTC
Source organism: Triticum dicoccoides (assembly GCF_002162155.2). Classification (NCBI taxonomy): domain Eukaryota; kingdom Viridiplantae; phylum Streptophyta; class Magnoliopsida; order Poales; family Poaceae; genus Triticum; species Triticum dicoccoides. The sequence continues at coordinate 308,478,725 of NC_041389.1, forward strand.
CCTGTCGGCTCCTTCCTCGCCACTGACGCCTACTACTGTTGCTGCCCCCGCCGCCGACACCCACTGTTGCTGCTTCGACCACCTGCAGTTGGTCTATCTACTTTGACCACACGAACTCCCCCCGCCTCTGGTCGGCCTCCTTTGTCCCGCCTCTACTGTTGTTGCTAGGTATGTACTCCTGCAAAATTGGAAATATTAATTTGGAAAGATTCAGTTAGGAAATGGCAATATTTTGTTAATTCTGAAAACATTCAATCGGGATTTTGTTAATTTTGGAAACATTCAATGTGTTAATTTTGGAAACATTCAACCATGTTAACTTCGGAAACATTTAATCAGACAAGGATTTTGGCAATTGGAGTTATTACGACATAGATTGTGGACTGTCACCTGATCATCATCTATGGTCCTCCAGCTGGATTGCATAGATGCTTCAAGATGGCCCTCTACAAAAAAGCAACAAGAGTTGATTAGTATGTTTTGCATAGTCACCAAAATGTCACAAAAGGGATAGGATAGAGTTCAGACCTCCTAGCCTTTTGCATGTTTTGTTGTTCAAGGGATGCACCAGGAGATCTGCAATTTGAGGCTGAAAGTTTCATAAATGAAAAGTTACTCTAACGGGCTATTGCAACTAAAATAGACACAATTAAATTAAAATGAGACTACCTTATGTTAAATGTCTAGTCCTCTAGTGGAATTAATAGGAGCATTTGTTTAGATGGTAATTTGATTAAGTTAAATGTCTACTCCTCTAGTGGAACAGTTTTGAGCCACTAACTAAAAATGTTCAGGTTCTGGAAATGTTCAGGTTTGAATTTATTTGGAATTATTTGGATTATTTGGAATTATTTTAATTTATTGAAATTATTTTAATTTGTTTGCATTAATCTGAATAATTTAGTCAAGGCCTTTGAATTTATTTGAATCTCAAAATTTGGTCTATCAAGGCCTTAGATGACTTGACAAAGAATGACAACAAATCCATGGGCAGAAATAGGAGTATGAATTAATGGGCAGAAATCCATTTGGCATCCAACAGATTATGCAGATGCACCAAATGTTTACTACTCTCCTATAGAACAATTGAAGTTTCATCCATATAAGAACAAGTGAAGTTTCACCCATATAAGAACAGGTGCAAAAAAAATAATGACATCCAAATTAGAGAGCAAAAAACGTGAACATTTCATGCTCTATATTGTTGACAATATCCAAAATCGTGTGTACTCCAAATTAAAAATTCAGCAGATTACAACATGTCATAAATTATCCTTGAATTTACATTAACTTACCCTACAGAAAAAGTGCATGAAGAAAAAGAAAAGGCAAGGTGGAATGGCCTGATACCTCACCACCAATAGAAAACTTACTAGTACCATCAGAACTGAATGACAAACATCGCTGAGGCTCAGCTGATTGGAAGGTAAGGGTTCCATTTTTGATATCAGAAGCCTGGATCCTGAAGAATGTCACAATATATTCTCACTACATATTGGAAGGAAAGCATGTACAAAAAAGCAGCAAGAGGATAGAGAATGTACAAGAACAGTAGCCAGATGAGATAGTTTATTCCAAACCTCACCACAATATGTCATGTGGTTTTGATGGAGTGGCAAATACTCCAACAAACACAATGTTTTGGCTCCAGGATTAAATTCAGTTTGAAGTTACTCAAAAAACAATCCTTAAATAGAACCAAACATATGCAGATTACGGTTTGATGTTTATTTAAACAATTGCTACATTTCAGATTGCATCTGTTTCACAGCTGCTACCAGAATTGTTCCAGATGAAACAAACCAGGACTGAATCAAACATTTGCTACTCATTTCAGTTATGTTTAGTTAACATAGTATTGTTCACACAAAGACAGTTAAACAATTCTAAGTCAACTTGTGAGAGATAGCATTCAGAACTTGTGTGTGTGTGTGTGAGAGAGAGAGAGAGATAGCGAATCAGCCTAAAAATTCCATACAAAACATGGAATCTATCAGGGTTCATGCTTCAATTTATGATTTGTTGGAGGAGTAGGGCAGCTCATAATTGTCAGGTCAACAACACCTCTTATTTTCCGATTTCTAGATGAGGTCACTCTAATATGAAAGTCCCTCCTTTACTTCCAGATCAACCGAGCCTGTTGTCCTGTTGATGACCACAAAATAAATAAATTCATACAAAGCTTGTTGCTGCCATAATTAAATAGTTGAATGAGATTATCCCTCCATTTCATAATGTAGTGCGCCCACGCTTTTGAAGATTTAACTTTGACCATAAATTTAATCAACATGGATGACTGCGGTGGGAGCATGACAGATACCTTTGAATTCGTATTCGAAATAAGTTTTCAAAGGTATAAATTTTCAGTAAAATGATTTATGTATTATTGATCTAATTTACGGTCAAAATTGAATCTCGAAAAATATGGGCGCACTACATTATGAAATGGGGGAGTATTATACATCATAGGGCCTCAACGAAGGGCCTTCTAGGGCAGAACCATGAATAGCCTAACCAGCCACTATTTTTGCAGCCGCCCTCCATGTGCTCTTGTGGGTGAGGAATTCGTTCCAAAGCGTTTGACCCCAAATCAAACACAATAACCCATTGCTCATGCTTTCTTGTGTTGTGCTCCACAAAATAGACACAATTTCTCCTAATGGCAGGGAAGTCCTTTACAGAGAGTGTGAGGCTTGATAGAGGCAAAGGTGTCCCGTCTTTCGATGAGATGGTGATTATCGTTTCGGAGGAGTAGACTTTGACGATCCGACTATGTACGTGCGAGGACGTCGTGCCTTAGCAATCGCTAAACCAACTCTGAGAGGTTATTGACCACGCCGGAGCATGATCAACATGACCACGAGGGTCTATTTCCTATGAGCAAACGAAGAACAAGCAAGAAACTGAGATTGCAATCTGGATATTGCGAATATAAGATGGAAGCTTTATTGATCAAGATGGGGTTCTGTGACATTTTGGTCTGCTCGTTGAACACAAACGAAGTACGCGAAGTTGCAGCTATGGCGAACTTTTAATCTAAACAAAACCCAAAGTATAAACGGTGCCCTAAGGGTTGTATATATGGAGGAAGAGGGGGGAATTTCGTGGCCCTTGGTGGAGGGGTCCGAAACCAACCCTATCTCTTGTTTCCCCACACATACGGACTCTAAAAATAGCCTACACTTATGTATTTCGAAATTACATGGGTCTGGCCCAATAAAAAGGTGACACAGCACCTAGAATAGCCTCTGTACAAAATTTATGTAGTGGCATCTTGTATATTTTGTCCTAGGCTTCATGCACTCATTATGGTGGCTTCAAAGTCCTGAAATCATCACTTGTAACTCTGTTCTTGTTCCCCTTGCGCATGTCATCATCTCCATGCTTGGTCTTGCTCCAGTGTTCATCCCTCTTATCCATGCCAGACCCTTCATTTGTAAGCAAAACAAATGTATCCAATTTAGGCAGCATCATATTCTCATGAACATTAGAATCATTACCAAGAAACGAAAGTACCTGATAATTTAATTGGCGTGTGCGAGCTCTAGTAATTGGTCCAGTATATGTAGCAGTAGGGGTTGTGGGTGTAACAACGGTATTGATGTCCTCATCATCATCCCCTTACATAAATGAAGTCATCCTCAACGGAAGCTCATCTTCCTCACCCAAATAAGGCTTCAAATCTGCAATGTTAAAAGTGGGACTAACCCCAAAATCTGCAGGCAGGTCAAGTTTATATGCATTATCATTTATTTTCTCTAACACCTTAAAAGGACCATCAGCACGTGGCATTAGCTTTGATTTGCGCAAATTAGGAAACCTATCCTTACGTAAATGTAACCAAACAAGATCTCCAGGTGCAAAGACAACATGTTTTCTACCCTTATCTACAACAAAGTTTATATTTAGCATTCATACGCTCTATGTTTTCCTTAGTTAACTCATGTTTTTAAGATCAATTTAGCATGTTGTTTAGCATCAAAATTAACCTTCTTCAAAGATGGAAGAGGCAACAAATCAATAGGTGCATGAGGTAGAAAACCATACACAATTTCAAAAGGGCACATCTTAGTAGTAGAGTGCAATGAACGATTATAAGCAAATTCAATATGAGGCAAGCATTCTTCCCACATTTTCTTATTATTCTTCAAAACAGCCCTAAGCATAGTAGACAATGTTCTATTGACTACTTTAGTTTGTCCATCAGTTTGGGGGTGACAAGTAGTACTAAAAAGTAGTTTAGTCCCCAACTTAGCCCATAAACATCTCCAAAAGTGGCTAAGAAATTTAGTACCACGATATGAAACAATATTATTTGGCACACCATGCAAGCGAATAATTTCATGAAAGAACAAATCAGCAACATTAACAACATCATCACTTTTATGACATGGTATAAAGTGCGCCATTTTCGAGAATCTATCCATGACAACAAATATGCTATCCCTCCCCTTCTTTGTTTGAGGTAAACCTAAAACAAAGTCCATAGATATATCCTCCCAAGGAACACTAGGTATAGTCAAAGGCATATATAAACCATGAGGATTGAGTCGTGACTTAGATTGTTGACATGTAGTGCAGCGAGCAACAAAATGCTCAACATCCCGTCTCATCTTTGGCCAAAAGAAATGTGTAGCAAGTATATCCTCCGTCTTCTTCACGCCAAAGTGTCCCATTAATCCTCCTCCATGCGCCTCCTGCAATAACAAAAGATGAATGGAGCTAGCTGGAATGCATAGCTTGTTAGCATGAAACACAAATCCATCGTTAACGACGAACTTGCTCCATGTTCTCCCTTCTTTACAGTTCTGCAATACATTTTTAAAATCAGCATCATGCACATATTGATCTTTGGTGGTCTCCAAACCAAATATCTTGAAGTCAAGTTGTGAAAGCATAGTATAACGACGAGACAATGCATCAACAATAACATTTTCTTTACCCATCTTGTGTTTAATGACATAAGGGAAAGTCTCAATGAATTCAACCCATTTAGCATGTCTACGATTTAGTTTAGCTTGACTTCAATTATGTTTCAAAGATGCATGATCAGAATGTATAACAACACAGCCAAGAAAAGATACTCGAACGGTGCAAAAGGTGCACTTCCCAAGGTTACCAAACAAATGTGCATCACGTAGAGCAATAAAAACAGCACGTAAATGTTCCAAATGTTCCTCCAAAGATCTTCTATAAATTAGTATATCATCAAAATAGACTACCACAAATCGTCCAATGAAAGCACGTAAAACTTCGTTCATTAATCTCATGAAAGTACTAGGTGCATTGTTAACCCAAAAGGCATGTCTAACCACTCATATAATCCAAACTTAGTTTTAAATGTTGTTTTCCATTCATCCCCCAATTTCATACGAATTTGATGGTATCCACTACTCAAATCAACTTTGGAGAATATTGTAGAGCCACTTAATTCATCAATCATATCACCTAGCCTAGGAATAGGATGATGATAATGAATAGTAATATTATTAATGCCTCTACAATCAACACACATATGCGATGTACCATCCTTTTTCTGCACTAGAATTATAGGAACAGCACAAGGACTAAGGGATTCGCGTATATAACTTTTGTCGAGAAGCTCCTGTACTTGAAGCATAATCTCCTTCGTCTCCTCTGGATTGGTACAGTATGGCGCACGGTTTGGCAGTGAAGCACCGGGAATTGAGTCAATCTGATGCTCAATCCCTCGAATAGGCGGTAATCCCGGTGGCACGTCTTGTGGAAAGACGTCAGCGAACTCCTACAAAATGTTAGTGACAGCAATAGGCAAAGAGGAAGGCACGTCCTTGAATGAAAATAATGCCTCTTTGCACAAAAAAAACATATTTGCTGAAATCTAGCTCATCAATATCAGATTTGGTGGCAAATAAACATGCACTTTTCAATTTAATTTTAGAAGCAACACTAGATGGTTTATTATTAGGATTCATTTGTTGCTCAAATTCTTTTGCCACAATCTGATTTTCCCTCTTATTTTTCTCCTATTTTGCTTTATTAGCTCTATTAATATCATCTTTCAAAATGGAACCAGGAGTCATAGGAAGCAAAGTAATTTTTTTATCCTTATGAAAAAAGAGTATACTGATTGTTTCTACCATGGTGTACAGAACTTTTATCAAATTGCCATGGTCGACCAAGAAATAAAGAACATGCTTGCATAGGTACCACATCACAATCAACATAATCAGCATATATAGAGATACTAAACTGCACACGAACAGTACGTGTTACCTTAACCTTGCCGCTGTTGTTGAACCATTGGATGTAGTAAGGATGTGGATGTGGTCTTGTGGTGAGAGATAGCTTCTCCACCATCTCCATGCTAGCCAAGTTGTTGCAGCTCCCTCCATCTATGATGACGCGCATAGAACATTCCTTCCCAACTCCCTTTGTATGGAACAAATTATGCCTCCGATTTTGCTCAGATTGTGTGACCTGCACACTCAAAACACGTTGAGCAACTAAACATTCATACATGTCAGCGTCTTCAGGAGCCATGTGTTGCGTCTCATGATCAGAATCATCTCCACCATGTTCTTCACGTGTAATAAGAGCCAAAGTCTCCTCATCACAGTCACTAGCGGACTCATACCCACCATCCTCAGTAGCAATCATCACACACTGAGATTTGCATTCTCTTGCATAATGACCTCTTCCCTTACAACGACGACAAATAATATCACTTGTGTGCCCTGTTGATGCCATGGAAGAAGAAGAGCTCTATGCAGACCCGACAGGTGTGCTCTTGGCAGATAGTGGTGGTTGTGCCTGCTTTCTTGTATCACGGCTGGAGGTGGCACCTGATGGAGGTGCTGGTGCAATGGAAGTAGAAGATGCACGCGGTTGATGAAGGTCGACCTGGAGAAAAGTTAGTTCGCGCCAATGCCTATCGATCCTGCACTTCACGTTCAGCTTTACAAACAAGGTGGAATAAACGAGTGATATTAGTATACTCCTTATACTCTAGAATGGTTTGAAGCTCTCTATTTAATCCACCCATAAAACGTGCAAGCATAGCTTCATTCTCCTCAACAATACAACATCTAATCATGCCAGTTTGTAATTCCTGATAATATTCTTCTACCGAATTTTTTCCTTGTCTTAAACGCTGCATTTTTTGAAGCAATTCACGTTGATAATATGGTGGGACCCAACGAGTACGCATAGCAGTTTCCAAAGCAGCCCAAGTAGCTGGAATAGGATATAATCTACAATGTTCAGACCACCATACACATGCAAAACTAGTGAAAGCACAAATAGCAGCAGCAACCCGTCTCTCCTCGGGATATTGTAAACATGTAAAACATTGTTCAGTTTCTAACTCCCAAGTAAGATATATATCAGGAACATACCTACCCACAAATGGTGGAATATTCAATTTCAGTTTAGGAATATGGTCATTATCTCGTACCTGAGGTGGTGGTGCAGGCCTACCATTGCGAATATATACATGAGGTCGACCTACTGGTGGTGGTGTTGGTGGATGCACGTAGTTCTGACTTTGATCAACCTCATCCTCGTAATAGTTATCCACCTCTGCAGTAGCAGCAGGAGCTATAGAAGCATCAACAGCAGTAGCAGCGGCACCAGAATTTTGTCCTGGCTCAAGAGGAATACGCTGTGCTCGCCCTACTGTATCGCGGCGTGAAGCTGGTGGTGGGAGACGTTTGAGTAATTCATTGAACTTGGCATCCAAGTTGGTGTCAATTGTCTTCTCAATGTCATCCATCTTCTCCATTGCCTTTCCTAAGCTGGCCATCACGTCTTCCACCTGTTGACCCAACATTTGATGAAACTTATCATGAAGCTCCTTGTTTGCCATGTTCTTCCAGTCAATCTCGTCGGCTTGTGGTCCTGCCATAGTTAGCAGTAGAAACAGACAAGAATAGGATCCTACAGACTACTGGAAAATAGTGGTGGTGGGGTGTCACAAATCCGTCAAGCGAATCTCAAATTCTTACCAGTTCTTACCCAGCAGCAGGTGGTGATCGGCAACTATTGTAGTCAAAACTCTCAAAGCTTGGATAGAGAGATTGCCAGGGAGAGTCAAACGCACGACGTAGAGGTATGTGGAGCTGAGAAGGCTTATAATATGGTAGCAAAAAGGGTCAGCAATAATCAATTCAATGATGCAAAGTTGAATAAATGCTCAACGTCGGTACTGTGCTGGTCCTAGGCTAGACCGTGCTAGAGACGCAAGCCTAGAACACTAACAAAATCACGGCGCTGCACATAAACAAGGGAGGAGCACGCTCTGATTTTTTTTTCCTTTTTTCACTTTTTTCCTCTTTTTTTGCTCCGCAACAAATATTTTTCGAAAAAGTCTACAAATGATCTAAAAACTGCCTAGCTAGAATTTTCTAGACTTTGTTTTTTTAAGCTAGAACTATTTTTCTACTGTGGGTAGCTCGAAAGTTCAGGAGTCCTACTCTGTCACGACTCGGAGTATGGCGTGATCTCGAAATCCAAAACAGAGTAACAAAATACTGGACTCAGACTAGGACTGGTGGAGGAGATGAATCTAGTGGAACTCGGACTGGTGGCGGAGATGAATCTGGTGGAACTCGGACTGGTGGCGGATATATGTTACAGGTGGACTCGGATTTGCATGATGGTGGCGGATATGTGGGGCGTATATGGACTCAGATTGGCGGTGAATATGTGGTGGTGGTATAAGGCAGCACAATTGATGATGATGCGGTGGTGATATATGCCAGCGGCGACGTGACAACCTGTGAACAGAACTCGAAAATCTAAAGGATTAGACGCTAAGACTAGCAACTTGACACGATGATGCAACCACAAATTCAACAAAGCAAATACAGAAAAGATTATGCAAAGGCTCAGATTGGTTCGGATAGGATGAACTAACCCTAAAAAAATTTGGCTTTTTCGTGGACTATAGGTATGAAGAAACAGACTCGATCTAAACTACGAAAAACTATAAAATCTCACCGAGCAACCTGAAAATCTGATACCACTTGATAGAGGCAAAGGTGTCCTGTCATTCGATGAGATGGTGATTACCGTTTCGGAGGAGTAGACTTTGACGATCTGACTACGTACGTGCGAGGACGTCGCGCCTTAGCAGTCGCTAAACCAACTCCGAGAGGTTATTGACCACGCCGGAGCATGATCAACCTAACCACGAGGGTCTATTTCCTGCGAGCAAACGAAGAACAAGCAAGAAACTGAGATTGCAATCTAGATATTGCGAATATAAGATGAAAGCTTTATTGATCAAGATGGGGTTCTGTGACGTCTTGGTCTGCTCGTTGAACACAAACGAAGTACGCGAAGTTGCATCTATGGCGAACTTTTAATCTAAACAAAACCCAAAGTGTAAACGGTGCCCTAAGGGTTGTATATATGGAGGAAGAGGGGGGAATTTCGTGGCCCTTGGTGGAGGGGTCCGAAACCAACCCTATCTCTTGTTTCCCCACACATACGGACTCTAAAAATAGCCTATACTTATGTATTTCGAAATTACATGGGTCTGGCCCAATAAAAAGGTGAGCAGCACCTAGAATAGCCTCTGGACGAAATTTATGAAGTGGCATCTTGTATATTTCATCCAAGGCTTCATGCACTCATTATGGTGGCTTCAAAGTCCTGAAATCATCACTTGTAACTCCGTTCTTGTTCCCTTGAGCATGCCATCATCTCCATGCTTGGTCTTGCTCCAGTGTTCATCCCTCTTATCCATGTCGGGCCCTTCATTTGTAAGCAAAACAAATGTATCCAATTTAGGCAGCATCACATTCTCATGAACATTAGAATCATTACCAAGAAACGTAAGTACCTGATAATTTAATTGGCGTGCGCGAGCTCTAGTAATTGGTCCAGTATATGTAGCAGTAGGGGTTGTGGTAACAACGGTATTGATGTCCTCATCACTGTCACCTCGGCCCAAGAAGAGTGAGTAGTCGCTGAGATCCGTCACCTTCTCCCCCCGGATGTCAAGGCGGTCGGCGGCACAATCCGGGTGATGCACCTCTACAAGGATCACGGGGCCGGGGCGTCCTTGTCCACGATACACCATGATGAGCAACAACTGGTTGTTGCATGCCACCACGTGAGGCACCGGATCCCCGGGGCCGGGTAAGCGGCTTGGATACCGCGTTCGCAGAGGAGTGTAGAGGGAGATAAGCCACATACGCTTGGGAGGATGCTGCTGGAGATTGAAGATGCTGAGTCTCATTCTCATGTCGGAGATGTAGAGCCTGCCTTGGTGGAAGGCTGCACCGTCCGTCTGGCCTATAGGGTACTCGGGCTGTATCATCCAGGCCGCGTCTCTAGGGCGCCAAAAGAAGGGCATCTGCCCGATCTGTGCGCCTGGGATTTTCTGGCTCGCGGTCGCCATCCAGCCCGCCGGTGAGGCGAGCGGGTCGCCCAACAGGAATAATTGGGCGATGGTTGTAAAAGGCGGCAGAGGAATCTCAGCTTGCGAGAGGGGCTCCCAGAGGATTAGCCTGGTGGGGGGTCGTAGGTCGTCTGTTAGGGCGAGCCAACCACGGGGCATACCACAGTAGTAGGGGAGGCCGGACGGAGCTAGGGCCCGGGAGTGCATCCTTTTTCCACCGCGGAGCAGCCAGAAGGAGTGGTCGCAGATAGGGTTAACGGTGCTAACAGGGTTGCGGTGGCGGTCATGGGCGGCGATGATCCACGGACGGCAGGCTGCGAGCAGGGCGGTGGATGCGCGCAAGTGGTAGCATACCTGGTGGATTTGGAGTTGGTCCACATTGGCCTGCAGACGGTCTGATACTTCCTAGATAAGCTCCGCTAGCAGGGATCTCCAGCCGCTGCCGTGTCCTCTACCTCTGCATGCCATTGCAACAACCGACCAAGTGAGTAAGTGCTTTCGTCCCTCGAAAACGTTTAGTGTAAGGGCACTACTAGGCATCGGTGCGCCGACCGAAACTTTCGGCCGGTATACTCCCAGCCGCTTGATTCAGCCGCGAACAGCCGTTGGATTTGGCCTCCCATTGTGTCTTCTTCCCCCCTCGTCCGCTCCACCTGCTTCCATGTTGGATTTGCCCCCTCCCCCTCCCACGCAGCACCATCCCCACCACAGCTCACCGCAGGAAAAAGGGCCACCGTCCACTGGCGCCGGAAAGGACGCGCGCCATCTCTGGCGAGGCTTCCCTCTGCCGTAACCCGCATCTGGAGATGTTGGTTCCAGCAAAATCAAATGTTAGTTGTAACAAAACAAATCCCCGATGCCATGCAGCAAAAACAACATCAAAAAACACACACAAATCCAACTTCTGTTGTCGATGCTTGCCCAGGGAGGCCGCCGGGGGTCGCTGCTACCATGTTTGCTGTTTCCAGCAAACATGAACACCTATTGGTGCTACAACCTGAAGTTTTTCAGCTGCAACCAGAATCTGGAGATGCTGGAACCAGAGTCCACGCTTGTTGCAACCAGCAGCTGCCGGCGGCAAAGACGACGAGCTCTGATGCTGCAACCAGAGATTATTTTTTGCTAGAACTAGGCGGCAAAAAAGATGCAACCACTATTTGCTGGTGCTGGAACCGGACAGCGCCGAGTTTGTTTTTGCTGGAACCGGCAAGATTTTTGGCTGCGTCGATAGGTGAGAGTTCTTGCTATGCTCGATGGTGGGGACGTGTTTTGCTGGAATAGTGGATGTTTTTTGCTAGAACCGGCGTGTGTTTTTGCTGCTTCCGGTAAACCAATGGTGTTTTGGTTTTTGGCTGAGATTTTTTTGCGGGGGGGTGTTGGGGATATAACTGGTGGGTATAAACCGCCCAGGAGGGGCCGGTTTATCCTCAGAGAGGCTACCAATATTTAAGCCCATGAAATTATAGAAGACGGTGACTTCTAAAGGAAACTTAACAAGGAAGCCCAAAGCCCAGAGGCGGGTTAGGGCCCATAGACATAAACCGCCATAGGCGTGTAACTTGTAATGTAAGGTAGGAAAGAATAGTACCGAGCCAGACACATTTATGAACCGGCCTCAAGATTCTGTAGACCGACGGGCGTCAACCTGTGTATATAAAGGGACGACCCGACGGCGGTTTAGGGACAAGAAACAACAACTCGAGAGCCAGGTTACGCGTATTCGCTCCCTGGTTATCGAAACCCTAGCAATTCCACCTCAACTAGATCGTAGGCTTTTACCTTCACCGCAGGCCGAACCAGTATAAACTTCCCGTGTCCTTTGTCCGGTTTAACCCCTTTAAGCTAATCTCGTTGCGATGGCTCCACGACTAAGTCCTCACACTAGGACATCTGACGTGACAATTCCACGACAGTCGACGCCCACCGTGGGGCTATCGCACGATGGTTTCAAGTTCTTAGAGGGCAATTTCGAAGGACTCAAGGGATACGCAATGGGCCGGAGACCAAGAGTCGTCGCGGCAAGCTCTACATCGATGACGCAGGCTGGGGCCCCGACGCCGACTCAATCGAGTACGGGTATCGGGTCCCCTTCGGAGGAATTCATGTCTTCATTGGCAAGATCGGCGAACCGGGCCCTGAGTCGGACATCTGCGCCGACCTCATCGAGACGGCTCAGCGTGCAAGACCAGCCCGAGTTCAACCCACCATGCCCCTTGGGAGGAATTCATGTCTTCATTGGCAAGATTAGCGAACCGGGCCCTGAGTCGGACATCTGTGCCGACCTCATCGAGACGGCTCAGCGTGCAAGACCCGCCCGAGTTCAACCCACCATGAAGCGTGCTTTTGTAGGATTCATCAATGGTGCAGAATCTGAACCGGTATCCGATAGTGAGACAGTTGTCTATTCAGATGGCGAGTCATCCATCGGTGAGACCGAGTCACTGTACCAACTGCCAGATGGCCAGTTTGGGGGCTGTTCTGATGGCGACAGTATTCCGGACCCCCGTGAGCTGCCAAACTGGGTTGCGATCTTCATGGCCGATACGCAGCCCGCGTAGCACTCCTCAACTGCGGCGGCAATAATTTTCGGATCGGCAGCGGCAACGACAGCCGGGGCAGCAGGCCCTACGCGCCCGCTGGCTCAAGTCCTGTCCGGTTTATTAGACGCCTTGACAATATTGTTGACCATAGAGGTTAACCTGCATAATCAAGATCAGCATAATGTGGAGGTCACGAAACTGCGAGATCGGATAGCTCGGGCCAAGGAGGACATGGCGGATGAGGAAACCAGGATGGCTGAGGAGCGGGCCGCTTTGGATGCTCAGGCACAGCAAATTCATTCGAAATCTTATCGGCTCATGCTGGATCGGAACGCTTCAAACGACGTGATGAGGAGGAGGCATCGGTCTCGTCTACCACCGGTTTATGAAGCAAGGAATCTCTTTAACACGCCAGGAGCGGGAACCAGTAACCCGGGAGTGGTAAATCGGGTTGAAGCACCTAAGACAGGAGCGCCGGATCAACCACGGATGACGGACCCGCCTCGACAGAACCATGACCCGCCTCAGTACGTGCCAACACCACCGGGTCACTTTTCTACCCCTTTGGATAACATGATCGCTACGGCGTCACGATTGGCAGCTATTCCAATGGAAGGCGAGTCTCTGGCAGCGGTTGAGACATGGCGGGCCAGAGATCTCCTTCGAACGGCTTTGGTTCAGCAGCAGGCTTATTCATATAGTCGAGACAGGATTCATTCCACCCCTCGCCCGAGCCGGAGTTACAGCAGGCACATTGAAGAACCGGCCATGTCAAGCAGTGGACGGAACCATAATCCGCCCCTTGGGACTAACCCGGCAGGAGGGGGAGCTGATGCTCAGAATGTAGTGGACCAGGGCAGAGCGCATCGAGAAGCCGAGTTAGCTGCGCAGTTTGCGACACGTCAGCCTACTCCGGTTCGTGCAACAACTTCAGTGGAGCCAGGTGTGACCTTTAGAAATTTGGGTGTGCCGTGTTTAGTGTCGGCCTTGCGCAATGAGCGTTTGCCCAAGGATTTCAAGGGTCCTCGCAAGGTGCCTAACTATACAGCCGATTTATCTCCTGAGGCATGGATTGAGAGTTACGAGATGGCCATGGAATTGCTGGATGTCAGTGAAGCTGTGTGTGCTAAGTATTTCCCCCTGATGATGGAAGGGACGGTCCGGACTTGGTTAAAGGGGCTCCCAGCTAACTCCATCGGATCATGGGCCGAGTTAAAGCCCCGGTTTATCCAGAATTTTAAAGACACATGCAAGTAGCCCATGTCAATCGTGGACTTAGCCGCATGTGCCCAAGAAGAAGGTGAATCGACGACTCATTGGGTGCGTCGGGTCTCAGTGATTCTGCACTCGTCGGATCGTATCAATGCTGATTTAGCGGTCTTGACGTTAGAAGGCAATTGTCGTTTCAAGCCCCTGAAGCAAAAACTGGGGCGGCTTAAACATCATTGTAATGACATGGGGACACTCATGGCGGCCTTGGTTAAGTACGCTGACTCTGATGGTACCGAGGACCCCTAGTCTGATGATGAAAAGTCGGGGAAGGGAAAGAGGAGGAGCAACACCAAGGGGCAGTAGCCTAATCCGACAAACTAAGGAGGCAATGGTAAGCGCAAGGCTGAGAATAATTTTGACTTTGTGGCTAACACCAATGCGCAGAATAATAGTCAGCACCGTAAGGGTAAACCGCCCCCACAGACCGGACCGTCAGGCATCAATCTTGGGCATCTATTAAACCAGCACTGCCCAAGACACGGGACGAAGGAAAGGCCATCCGGACACCTCCGTAAAGATTGCCTCATCATGAAGGAGTTCAAAATTTTGAATTTTTACCAAGATGGTCAAGGACCGGGCGGCGGTTCAGGATCCGGTTTCGATGGACCGGGTTATGGTGGATGCGGTTCAAGCTCGGGATTCCAAGGTAATTCGGGGAATCAAAACAACCAGGGTGGTTACAACCAGCAGAATAATCAGGGAAATCAGCAACAGTCGGGTTATCAGAGCCACCCGAAGTAGTTGAACAGTGGGCAATATCATGTCTTCACCACTAGCTTATGCAAGCGTGACCAGAAGCTTCATAAGAGGGCAGTAAATTTGGTTGAGCCGGCAGTCCCACGTTATTTGCGTTGATCTGAGCAGCCCATCGTATGGAGCCGAGAGGATCACCCGCCACGGGTTGATAATCCGGGTCACCTGGCGTTGGTAGTGGCACCTCAGGTTGGAGGGTATAAGTTCACAAAGGTACTCATGGACGGAGGGAGCAGCATCAATATCCTCTATTATGAGACCTTCCGTCGCATGGGGCTGGCAGATAAAAACCTTAAGTCGTCAAACATTGTTTTCCATGGTGTGGTACCTGGTAAATCGGCATACCCGGTTGGTAAGATAGCTCTGGAGGTTGCATTTGGAGATGATCATGATTCCAGATCAGAGACCTTAACCTTTGAAGTGGGGAAGATTAAGAGCCCTTATCATGCTCTCTTTGGACTGCCGGCTTATGCCAAGTTCATGGCCCGGCCCTGTTATGTTTATCTACAGCTCAAGATACCGGGTCACCATGGGACCATCATAGTACATGGGAGCCGACGGATAGCTTTGGAGTGTGAAGAGGGCGATGCAGCTTACGCCGAATCGGTTTGCACAACTGAAGAGTTAAAATTTTATAAGGACAATGTTGATCCGGCGGATATGACATCTTTGAAAAATCCAACTACAGAGCATGGTTTGGACTTGAAGTTTAGCTGATGAGACTAAATTGGTTGATTTTGTTCCTGGCGATTCATCCAAGCAGTTCAGCGTCAGTACTAACCTGGATCCGTAATAGGAAAGCACGCTCATCGAGTTCATCCGTGAGAATCGGGACATCTTTGCATGGAAACCTTCTGACATGTCAGGTGTACCGAGGGAACTCACTGAGCACACTCTCAATATTGATCCCAAGTTTAAATCGGTCAAGCAGTTTCTTCGCCGCTTCAATGAAGAAAGGCGCGAGGCCATTGGTGAGGAGGTAGCCTGGCTTTTGGCGGCTAGATTTATCATTGAGGTTTTTCATCTTGAGTGGCTGGCTAACCCGGTGCTGGTGCTTACTAAGAATGGCACTTGGCGCATGTGTGTGGATTACACGGATTTGAACAAGGCTTGTCCAGCTGATCCTTTTGCTCTCCCTCGTATTGATCATATTATTGATGCTACAGCGGGTTGTGAGCGCTTGAGTTTTTTGGATGCTTATTCTGGTTATCATCATATCAAGATGGTAGTTAAGGACCAGGAGAAAACAGCTTTTATAACTCCCTTTGGAGCCTTCTGTTATGTCTCTATGCCTTTCGGGCTCAAGAGTGCCCAGGCGACTTATCAGCGATGCGTGCAGAATTGCCTTCACCAGCAGATTGGGCGCAATGTTCCTGCTTATGTGGACGACATTGTGGTGAAGCCCAGGAAGAAGGAGACATTGATAGATGATTTGAAGGAAACCTTTGATAACCTCCGGGTTTATAAAATGATGCTTAACCCAGCCAAGTGTGTCTTCGGTGTACCGGCAGGCAAACTCTTGGGTTTTATAGTGTCTAACAGGGGCATTGAAGCTAATCCGGAGAATATCAAGGCCATCACTTCTCTGGCTAAACCGGCGTGTATCAACAATGTATAATGTGTGGTGGGTCGTATCGCGGCGCTGAGCCGGTTTATCAGCCGGTTGGGAGAAAAAGCTATCCCTTTATACCAGATGATGAAAAAGACAGATAACTTTGTCTGGTGTGATGTTGCTGATGCGGCGTTGGAGGACTTGAAGAAGCAGTTAGCCAAGCCACCAGTTCTTGTTGCCCCCGTTGATAAAGAACCATTGCTGTTATATGTGGCTGCTAACGCCCGGGCTGTCAGCGTGGCTATTGTGGTGGAGCGCAAGGAGGCAGGTATGGAGTATCCGGTTCAGCGGCCAGTTTATTATATCAGTGAGGTGCTTATTGAGTCGAAGCAGAGATATCCACATTGGCAGAAGCTTGTGTATGGAGTTTTTATGGCGAGCCAAAAGCTTAAGCAATACTTTCAGGGCCATCCCATCACTGTGGTCAGTTTTGCTCCTTTGGGAGATATCATCCAAAACAAGGAGGCAACTGGCCGAGTTGCTAAGTGGGCTATTGAGCTTGGACCTCACAAGTTAAAATATATGCCTCGAACGGCTATCAAGTCCCAAGTGCTCGTGGACTTCATTAATGACTGGACAGAGTTGCAGGCGCCGGAGACCGGATAACACATACTGGACTATTCACTTCGACGGGTCCAGATAATTGGAGGGCTCGGGGGCTGGAGTTGTTCTTACTTCCCCTCGAGGTGACAAATTTTGTTATGTTCTCCGCTTGATGTTTCCTTGTACTAACAATGCAGTTGAGTATGAGGCCTTGCTCCACGGTCTTTAGGTGGCTAAGGAAATGAACTTAATCCGGGTACGATGCTTTGGGGACTCTGATTTAGTGGCTCAACAAGTCTCTAGTACTTGGGATTCTAAGGATCCACTCATGGCGGCTTATCGACATGAGGTGGATGTTATCGCTGGTCACTTCAAGGGTTACCAGGTCAAGCACATTGATCGGCGCAAAAAATGAAGCGGCAGATGCTTTAAGACGGCTGGGGTCTCAGCGTAAACCGGTGACGCCCAATGTCTTTCTTGACGTTTTGCATAACCCGTCGGTCAAGCTGCCTACGAAGGAGGATCTGGCTGTTCCTGATCCGGAGGCTCAATTGGTGGCGATTCTTCATGTTATCCCTGATTGGACGGTGCCATACTTGGCGTATATGACCAGGGCGAGTTACCCGAGGACGAAATTTTGGCCACGCAGATAATCTGGCGGTCCAAGTCCATGACTATTGTCAACGGCGAGTTACATCACTGCAGTGTCTCGGGGGTGTTTCAGTGTTGCGTTTCTCCTGAAGAAGGCTGTGAGATTTTGCGTGAAATCCATGAAGGAGATTGTGGTCATCATGCCGGTTCAAAATCCCTGGTGGCTAAAGCTTTCCGACACGGTTTTTATTGGCTAACAGCTCATGCTGATGCTGAGGATTTGGTCAGGAAATGTGACGGTTGTCAGAAGTTTTCACGTCGAGCCCATGTTCCGGCTCAGGAGTTGAGGATGATTCCAATCACTTGTCCATTTGCAACTTGGGGGCTTGATATGGTAGGGCCTTTTAAGAGGTCCAAGGATAAGAAGACCCACCTTTTGGTGGCAGTTGATAAATTCACTAAATGGATAGAGGCGGAGCCAGTCAGCAAGTGTGATGTAGCTATGGCGGTTCAATTCATGAAGAAGGTGATTTTCCGCTTTGGTTTTCCACACAGCATCATAACAGATAATGGCACGAACCTCTCCAAGGGTGCTATGGAAGACTTTTGTCAACGTGAGCACATCCGGCTTGATGTGTCATCAGTGGCTCACCCCCAGTCTAATGGTCAAGCTGAGAGAGCTAATCAAGAAATCCTGAAAGGCATCAAGCCCCAGCTTATGGTTCCTTTGCAGAGGTCGCCGGGTTGTTGGGTGGAAGAGTTGCCTTCCGTATTGTGGAGCATTAATACCACCCCCAATAGATCTATGGGTTATACACCTTTCTTCATGGTTTACGAGGCAGAAGCAGTTCTCCCCAGTGACATTCGCCATGACTCGCCTCGGGTGGCAGCCCATGTTGAAGCGGACAACGAACAAGCACGCCAAGACGCATTGGACCTGTTAGATGAAAAATGGGACATAGTGGCGGTTCCTTCGGTGATTTATCAGCAAGATCTGCGGCGTTATCATAGTCGCCGGGTTAAAACCAGAGCTTTTCAAGAAGGCGACTTAGTGCACCGACTTATCCAGGATCAGACCAATATGCACAAGTTATCCCCACCTTGGGAAGGACCCTTTGTGGTCAGCAAGAATCTGAACAATGGGTCATACTACCTTATCGATGTTCGAGAGTGCAAAAACTCACGTAAATCGGAGGACGAGACCCGCCGGCCGTGGAATATTGCTCATCTTCGGCCTTATTACACCTGAGCCATAGGCTCTTCTGATGTACATATTTTGACAATGTATATATTATGATCAATATAATAAACCGGCATGCCTGCTAAAGCAGGGCCTCTGTCGCTTTTCTCTTCAATGAGTTTTTGGGTTTTCCGCTTTATAAAGTGAAGTTATCATTACCCTTTGATCTGGCTTATTGGCCACACACAAAAAAACTTGGGGGCTTGCAACCCATGATATGGGGACCAAAGAGAGTCTGTTGTAAAAAGCACAACTCAAATATAGGTACCCCTTGAGCATAGCTCAACATATTGCTTGGGGGCTTGTAACGCCCCAGATCCGATGCGCCAGGAGTCTGCCAGTTATGTGCCATCGTTGCCATGTCATTTGCTTGTGTGTTGCATTTTGTCATGTCATCATATGCATTTCATTTTGCATACGTGTTCGTTTCTTGCATCCGAGCCTTTTCCCCGTTGTCCGTTTTGCGATCCAGTGCTCCTATGCCCTCCGGCGTCCCCTTCTTGCCTCTCTTCGTGAGCGGGTGTTAAACATTCTTGGAATGGCCCGAGGTTTGCTAAGTGGCCTTGGTATACCACCGGGAGACCGCCTGTCAAGTTTCGTGCCATTTGGAGGTCGTTTGGTACTCCAACGGTTAACCGGGTAACCGTAAAGCCCCTCTCTCTTTGCAGCCCAACACCCCTTCCAAAGTGGCCCAAAACCCAGCAAACTCCTCTCCATGCTCTCGGTCGTTCAATCACGATCGCGTGGCCGAAAACCGTGCCTCATTTGGACTCTCCTAGCTCCCTCTATCTATATATATGCCCTTCCCCCTTCAAAATCTCAGTCTAAACCCTAGATCAAATCGCCCCCGCCGCACCCGAACATGTCCGCCCACCGCCGGACAAAGTCCGCCGCCAGCCAGCCACATCACCCCGGCCAATCCCGTGCCGCCACCTCAGCACCATCGCCTCCGCGCCCAATCGCGTGTAGCCACGTGGCCTCCCGCCGCCGCCCCGCGCCGCCGGCCCGCCGCGGCCCGCA
>NC_041389.1:308498948-308502050 GCF_002162155.2 Triticum dicoccoides
GAACCTGCCAGGTGCGCCGCCACCCGCGCCGGCGTCCCGCGCTCACCGTCGCCCTCGGCGGCCGGACCCGCCGCCGGCCGTTCCCTCGCCGGAGAGCCCCGTGCCGCCGCCGCCTCGCTGCGGATCCGGTCGGGCCGGACCGGATCCGGTCGTCCCCAACCTCCCCGGCCACCTCTCGCGTCTCCTCGGACCTCCTCCTCGCCGGAGTTCGCCGCCACCTCGCCGGAGCTTCGCCGGATCTGGAGGTGGACCAGATCCACTAGTGCATCCAACCAAACGCCCCGCTCCGTCCCGGAATCCCTCCGTCCATTTTTCCCCGGGGTGAGATTTTCACTGTCCTCGAATCTGTGTAATTTTCATGTCATGTTCGTTTCATCGTATCTCTGCATCTGTAGCTCCGTTTTGTGTGTGTAATATGTCACATTGTTCGGCTCGACAAGTACATCATTTCTTTCCATTGCATCATATTCATTTGAGGTCATCTAGGTGCCTGAATCATCGTTGTAAGAGTGCTTCATGATGTTTTCTGCTGTCCGTTAACAGAACGAGCTCATTTGTCATTTTTTCCATGATTGATGTGTGCATCCTATGAGGTTGATGCCTACATGTATTTTGATCTATGCAATGTCTTCTTTACAGTGGTGTATGCCATGTATTTTTGTGATCAATGTGGTGACTAGCACAAGCATGCAAACTAGGCATCGTGATGTTGCTGATTTTAGTCCCTGTTCTGCTGTTATTTTGATGTCATGTAAACTTGTTTCCACAGAGAGATCCATGCATATTTTGAGATACTTCAGTAAGGGTATTTTGAACATATCATTGTTTTCTATCCATACATGGCCTTGTTTGAAATTATGGAGTAGTCTAGCATGTCATTTTCGTGCTCTACTTTTGCTTCAAAATGTTTCCTGGCAGATTGTTTACGTGTTATTCAATTTGGCCAAGGTTGTTGTAGTTGATCCTTGCATGCTATGGACTTGTTCTTGCCTTGGATTGCTACATAAACATGTCTTCTTGATGATGCTATGCTTATCTTGTCATGCAATGACTTGTGGTGAGTGAATCGAGTTTGTTAAGTAGTGTACATGATGTTGCTGTTTTGTTAGGCTGAATCTGTTATTTCGTGATGCTATGTAAACCTGCTTCTATAAATCATTCTATACATAATCTAGAGATGTACACTAAATATGTTTTGATCTACATGTCATGCTCTATCCATACATGCCGCTGGTTGCATTTATAGCCTGATGTAGCTTGTTCATATCTTGCTCCAAAGTTGCTTGATAATGTTGCTGTCAGCCTGTTAACGTTAAGTTCAGTTGTTTCCATGATTGTTGCTAGTGTTCCATGCACCCTATGACCTTTCTATTGCCATGCTTAGCTTCACAAATATGTCTTATTACTGTTGGGTGCCTTGCCATGCCATGTTTTGCTCTGTAGTGAGTTGCACAAGCTCATCTACAGGCCTTCATAATTCTGTTTCTGCCATGTTTGAATCTGTATAATAACTTGCCATGTTTACATGGGTGCCATCATATTTTCTGATCCTTTTTGGCTTATGGTTAGTAAGGGACTTTTGAACTATGCAATTAGTAGATTAATTCCATGCCTTTGTTTGCCATGATAAGTTCCTGTAACATGTTGTTTGATAGCTCTGAACATTGCATCGTGATGTTATTTTCTGCAAAGTCTGAAATTGTTATAACTTGCAATCTTATCATGTGTGTTTGAGCATGTTCTAGTGATTTCTGGAGATAGCTCAGTGTTCATGTTTTGTTGTGCTTTACCTGTACATCATTTCCATGTCTTTTGTTTTCATGTTGGGGTCCTGTAGCATGTTTTTTTGATGCTTGCAATATGCCTAGTTGCTGTTTTGGACAGCTTATCCTTATAACTTGTATAGAGTGCATGTGTTGAACCGTTGCTCCGTTTTGAGTGTGCTCTATATAAAACTTGCTTAGAATTGCATGTAGCTTCATATTATCGTGTTGCATCCATGTTTTGAGGTGTTTGCTAGATGTTTGTATGCATTTTGCATCAATGCCATGTTTAACTTGTGTTGCTCATATCTTCTAGGCCGTAGCTCCGAACGAAATGAACTTTATATGTAACTTGACTAGAATCTCGTGTAGATCATCTTTGTGCACCTTAACTTGTTGTTTAACAACTTGAACATAAGGTTTGTTCAGATCTGGACCAATTTCGAAATATGCATATGAGGACTTACCGGAATTGTTATATGTTGTTCTCGGCCTCATTTAAACTTGCCTTGATGTGTTGCTCTTGTTTGCATCATCTCTTGCCATGAGTAGCTTCGTGTAGCTTTGTCATGCATCATGCTTTTTTGTGCATCATGCCTTGTTCATGTGTGGTGTGTTTACCTTGTTGTGTGCTTCTTCTCGATAGTTCCCGTTTCGTTGCGATCGTGAGGATTCGTTCGTCTACGCTTGGTTCGGCTTCATCCGTTCGTCTTCTTCATGGACTCGTTCTTCTTCCTAGCGGGATTTCAGGCAAGATGACCGCTACCCTGGATCTCACTACTATCATTGCTATGCTAGTTGTTTCGTTCTATCACTATGCTGCGCTACCTATTACCTGTTTATCAAGCCATCCCAAATTGCCATGTCAGCCTCTAACCTTTGCCACCTTTCCTATGCAAACCATTGTTTGGCTATGTTACCGCTTTGCTCAGCCCTCTTATAGCGTTGCTAGTTGTAGGTGAAGTTGAAGATTGCTCCATGGTGGACAGGATTTTGTTGGGATATCACAATATCTCTTATATTATTAATGCATCTATATACTTGGTAAAGGGTGGAAGACTCGGCCTTTTGCCTAGTGTTTTGTTCCACTCTTGCCGCCCTAGTTTCCGTCATACCGGTGTTATGTTCCCGGATTTTGCGTTCCTTACGCGGTCGGGTGATTTATGGGACCCCCTTGACAGTTCGCTTTGAATAAAACTCCTCCAGCAAGGCCCAACCTTGGTTTTACCATTTGCCTCACCACCACCTATCCCTTTCCCTTGGGTCGGCCAACCCGAGGGTCATCTTTATTTTAGCCCCCCCCCCCCGGGCCAGTGCTTGTCTAAGTGTTGGTCCGAAC
>NC_041389.1:308502180-308520561 GCF_002162155.2 Triticum dicoccoides
TGTCTCATCCGGTGTTGCCCTGAGAACGAGATATGTGCAGCTCCTATCGGGATTGTCGGTGCATCGGGCGGCTTTGCTGGTCTTGTTTTACCATTGTCGAAATGTCTTGTAAACCGGGATTCCGAGTCTGATCGGGTCTTCCTGGGAGAAGGTATATCCTTCGTTGATCGCGAGAGCTTATCATGGGCTAAGTTGGGACACCCCTGCAGGGTATAATCTTTCGAAAGTCGTGCCTGCGATTATAGGCAGA
The DNA here is from genome assembly GCF_002162155.2 of Triticum dicoccoides. NCBI lineage: Eukaryota > Viridiplantae > Streptophyta > Magnoliopsida > Poales > Poaceae > Triticum > Triticum dicoccoides. Next base: position 308,502,431 of record NC_041389.1, read on the forward strand.
TGGGAATTTGTTAATGTCCGGTTGTAGATAACTTGACACCAGATCCGAATTAAAACGCATCAACCGCGTGTGTAGCCGTGATGGTCTCTTCTCGGCGGAGTCCAGGAAGTGAACACGGTTTCTGGGTTATGTGTGACGTAAGTAGGAGTTCAGGATCACTTCTTGATCATTGCTAGTTGACGACCGTTCCGCTTGCTCTCTTCTCGCTCTTATTTGCGTATGTTAGCCACCATATCATGCTTAGTCGCTGCTGCAGCCTCACCACTTTACCCCTTCCATTCCCTTTAAGCTTTGCTAGTCTTGATACCCATGGTAATGGGATTGCTGAGTCCTCGTGGCTCACAGATTACTACAACAATAGTTGCAGGTACAGGGTTATTCGATGATCATGACGCGAGAGCGATGTGTGCTTGTTTGGAGTTCTTCTTCTGCTTCTTCTTCGATCAGGGATAGGTTCCAGGTCGGCAGCCTGGGCTAGCAGGGTGGATGTCGTTTGAGTTTCTGTTTGTGTTTCATCCGTAGTCGGATGATGCTCTTATGTATTGTGATGTTGTATTCGTGTGGCATTGTATGCCTCTTGTATGTATCCCCATCTATTATGTAATGTTGATGTAATGATATCCACCTTGCAAAACTGTTTCAATATGCGGGTCTATCCTTGGTGGGACCTTCGAGTTCCTTTTGGATAGGGTCGCATATTGGGCGTGACAGGGCTCTTTTGTTTCTAAAGAACAAAAGTGACTATAACCCTTGTGATAGGCTATAAAAGCCAGGCTTGGAAGCCAGGTGTATTCACCTAAAACCCCGAGTCATCCTACTTGTATTCCGGAAGCTTCTCCATCAGGTAATCCTGATTGACCTGGCAAACTCTTAACAGTCAATCTTTTTCAAGCAAAGACCCTGAACTTGTTAAGGTTAAAATGTTGTTTTGTCATGAGAGGGCGCGGTTTACGGATAGCAAGGAGAAGCTCAGGCTGTTACAGCCGCCTTCCATGAAACTTGGATAATTCAGCGTGTGATGCTTGATGTACTCTGACCCCGCGTACTCCTGATAAGTCTACCTTTAAATAAGAACTGAACTTATCCGGGTTAAAACGTCGAAGTGGTAGTGTGAGTGCCGGCTCACGGAAAGCTTGTACCTTCCAGTGGTTAATACTAGTTTCATTGAAGAAGATATTTTGGCTCGGCGGCCTATGAAAGCCTTGGATTTTTTCTGTTGGTTTTGCTTTGAATGTCTTTTTGCAATTTTTTCTCTTATGACACAAAAATTACATGGTTGAAAACCAAGTAAGGCTTATAAAGCTTCATGAGTCGTATATATGGCGATAAACCGGTGTTTATTAACCCGGCCTGGTTTCTGACTATAAGTCGCCAGTATGAAAGGAAGGTAATCCGGTGTTTATTAACCCGGATTGGTATTAAACCGGAAATAAACTTATTACACTAGCTTGATAAATCAGCAGTGAACACATATCACAGGTATGTTGTATATTGTTATTTTCAGTCCTACATCAGCTATAAACTATGTTGTTGGGCATGATAACCCGTCTAGCAGTAAAGTGCCAAGATGCAACTTATCTGTTATATGCAGGAAAAGATTCTACAAAAAACAAAGTATCATGAGCAAACATAGCATTATCATAGCATGTTGGATTAATAGTGTCATGCAATGTGCACGGTGGCACATCAGATCCAAGATGTTTTCAACTAGCCTATTACATGACATTTTTATGCCCAAAAGACTAAGTCTTGCAAAACGAAGAAGTTAAACCGGGCTTATACATCAGCAGCGGGCTGGCTTGACGGTTGCGGATCATCTTGCGCCGATTCATCCTCCTCCTCTCTATCTAGTGGCTAGAAGTCAGTGGTTGACCAACCGATCCCGGTTAAGGCTCTGAACACAGCTTCATCGCTTATAAGATTGGAGGGGTCAACTTCAGGGGCATAAGTATGCTTACGAATTGGCGGAATAAGAGTGGGAGTTTCGTAGCTCGGCGCATTGACCCTCTTGTTATGGGCATCATAAATCGATTGATAAAACGAAAGATCGGTGTCTTCAGCCAACTTACTAGCCAATGGGCGCATTTCCCTCGTCAAAGCCCGAATATCTTCATTATCAAATTCTGATCCGTCCTCCTTGATGCTTGGATAGCCATTCCCTATGTAAGCGGATCAAGATCAGATATCCACGCTTTAGCACGGGTTAGTGCGGTAAGAGCGCCGGCCCTTGCAGCTGATTGTTTTAGATCTTCAAACCGGGCGGGCATCATCGACAGCTTCTCTAAAGTATCCTTGATCAAAGTTGGGGGCGGTTTATTGTGAGAAGTTGTGCAGATAATTCGTTGTGCACCGGTATACAGTTGCTCTATCAGTGTATAGGCAGCCTTCAATTTTTTCTGCATATCAGAGCCCAGATGTGTAATGTGAGATCCTGCATCATCACAGACATCGGTAAACCAGTGATTTATGAAATAATGAAATTTCGAAGGTTGTGAAGAAGTTACTTACCAAAGACAGCAGTAGTCATAGCATTTATTTGTTGTTTCAAACTGGTTAACTCTTCCTCCACCGGTTTAAGGGCCGCGTCAGCATCTTCAGCTTTCTTCAGCAAAGTTGTTTTTTCTGCATCCCAGCCTAGACGCTCCTTCTTGAAGCTCTCCTTCAATTGTTCCATGGCTGCTAAAGCACCAGTCAGCTCCTCCTACGCCTTGGAAGTTTCTGCTTGCTGGGTCTTGATATTCTCCTCAAGGTCGACGATTTGGGATTCTTTTTTGTCCAGCTCAGCCTACAAGAGGTATTTTATGAGATTGACAGAACAAATTTTAAGTCCCAAGCACATAACAAGTTATACACTTGGCACTTGGGGGCTAATGCCTATCACTTCTTATCAACAATATGGCAAAGTCCCAAAGTTCAATACAAGTATTAATCTTGGCACTTGGGGGTTAATGCCTATTTGCTCAAGTATAAAGTTGTGGATTTTTTCTTTGATGATAAACCGGTTTCCAAAGGTATACAACAAGAAGTGTGAACCTTACAGCATGAAGTCCCGGTTCATCTTGAAGAGATAAACCGGCCCTTGAGGGCTACACAGGTGAAATTGAATTATTATTCTATGAATTGCCGGTTCATCTTGAAGAGGTAAACTGGCCCTTGAGGGTTATACAGGCAAAGTTGAAGAATCATTATTTTACGAAGCCCCGGTTTGAATAGGTATTGCCAAACCGGGCGTTGGGGGCTACTGGAGTTGATATTATAAATAGATCAGAAGGAAGGAATACTTATGAAGAGTTCAACATGATTTATCTCATATCGCTCCTTCATCATGTTCACTAAACCGGCTTCGTAGTCACGGTTTGTGTACAGACGGTTCAAAATCCCAGAATGAATGTCTTGGGCACTGAGGTGAGCATAGCTGTCCAAATCTGCCTTCCACTTGCCCTTATCAACAGCAGCTTTTTCCTCTTTGGCACTGTGTTTGGACAAGGCTACGGGGTTGCCAGGGGAGGTGTAACCAATGCCAGTAACGACAACATCATCATCAGCACCTTTAGCCAGGCTTGGCGGATCATCAGCATGAGCCGATAGATCAAATATTCATGTGCTCAGCTTCAGTTGCTTGATCCGGCAACAACGGGCCATCAGGAATATTGTCAACATCTGGGTGTGACGGTTCAGGAGTCTTTCCCATTTCGTCCCGAATGGGGTCTTCAGCCGGTTTGTTCACTTTGGCCTTCTTTCTGGCTCTGGCTTTGGCCCTGGAGAATAATAAGTATGCATCAGAACAATGCAAGGATCAAAAATATAAAGGTATGACGGGTTAGTAAAATCTGCTCACCCAGGAACCGTTTTAAGGGATGGAAGCTTCGTCCCTGTTGATTCGCCAGAAGATGGATGGGAGGTTTCCTGGTAATTAGAGTTAGATGGATTAAGAGGATATCGGAAATAACCCGCCCTGGGACAAGGTGTATCAGAAGTACAAGAGACCTCTTGGTGGCATTTACGAACCGGAGTGTTCGGTAAACCGGAGGAAGTAACCACTTGGCTGCTATGTCGGGTTGTGCAGCGAGCTTCATGCTGCTGTGTCCTCAAAAGAAAGTGCGGATCCAAATAAGCTAGAGGGTGTGAAAATCTTACTTTTCGGACTGCTTGATGGGTTTTCGGTGTTGGCAGAGGATCCGAGTTGGAAGAAAGAGTAATTACCTCTACATCACTAGCACGTCTAGCCTCCGCATCATCCTGACAATGATCATTGTCAATGAGGTGTATGAAAAAAGAACCAAGAGAATCAAGTTCTACCTCTGACTCCGGATCATCAAGGTCTTCATCATTGTTCAGGCCAGGGGATTCGGCAGTTTTCTTCTTTGCAGGTTTCTTTGTAACTTTGGTCTTAATGCGAGGCATTTTTGCCGGTTTATCCTGCGGCTTCTTCTTCTAGAATGGATCATCATCCTGCAAAGATGGACAAAAATTTATAAAGAAATATTTAAGAGGGGTCAGATTAAGACAAGAATGATGCAATTCTTACAGTTGGCGGTTTATTGGAAACACAGAAAGGACTAAGCCCTGTCTTGCTGCACTCAGATACCGGTTCATCTAGCATCTTCTTGACAGCTTCAGTAATCTCCTCGTCATTTAGCTAAATATCAATGTGTCGCTGAGGGTCTTTGACATCTCCTGTGGACTCGACATTAAACCGGGGCGACGGCTTAAGGGCAAGATACTCCAAGAGACCCAACAACGGACAAAGTCGACGCTAGTTAAACCATTCACCATAAAGGCTCGGAGCTTTGAAAGTTGTGGTGCATACTTTGCTCGTTCCTTTGTAGTGAGTCGTTGGGGAAATGGATGTGTATTGGTAAGCTGGTGAGCACGATAACCCGGCAGAGAATTTTCATCGGCTGGAGCTGTGTTTCGACAATAAAACCAAGTCTGATTCCAGTCTTTGGGGTGGCTATGATGCTTGGCGTGAGGGAAACTGACATCTTTCCTTTTCTGAATTGAAACTCCGCCAAGTTCAGTATTGGGCCCATCCGTAAATTCAGTATGGCGGCTTAAGTAAAAGAAGTCTCTGAATAATTCAGCAGTAGGTTCTTCTTGCAGATAAGCCTCGCAAAACACTTGAAAATTGCAAATATTGGACACGGATTTTGGTCCAATATCTTAAGGGCGGAGTTGGAAGCTATAAGCACGTCACGGAAAAATTTTGATTCGGGAGGGCTAAACCCTCGACCCAGATGATCAGTAAGCACAATCACCTCCCCATCCTTGGGTTCAGGAGGATTCTCTGGACCGGGGACTCTCCAGTGGATGATTTCCTTATTCGCTAAAGCGCCGGTTGCAACGCACCCGTTCAGCTGTTCTTCCATAACCCGGGAAGGAACCCAGTTGCAAGCATAAAATTGTTTGGCCATTTGTTAAACAAGACCTGAAGGAAGATTGGTGCCGGTTTAAGAAATCATGATCAGCTATTAAAAGTAAAGGGCCAGGAAGTATTCAAGCATGAAAGAGTTATAAACTGGAGATATACATTATCAGCTTGCAGAGATAAGCAGTTGGCGGTTTAAAAGGGGACTAATAGTACCTGGAGGGCTATGATTCAAAGGTTAAACCGCTCGCGCAGCTGCCAATTTTCAGATCTATGAGTGAAAAAGTTGCTAAGTGTTGCAGAAACAGGTTTTACAGATTGATGCTATAAATTTGGATCTACCGCAGTTCAAAAAAGGGAGAAAATTCTGAAACCCTAAGTTGTGACAGCGGAGCAGTTCATGGATTCAGATGGGATCTCTTGCAAAAGGGGAGGCCTTCAGATATTAAAAATGAGCGCTAAGATCAGTACCGCGCGCGATAAGCACTAGGCCTTGCATCAAAAAGCTACGAGACAGGGGAAGCAAAAAAAATAATGGAGATGAACTACCGAAGAACTTGAGAATGCCTTAATGCAGATCTACGGTAAGAGAAATGGGAGACTCACTGAAGCTGCTGAACAGCGGAGAGGCGCGGACGAATTCTGGTGCGTTCAGGTCGATGCAGTGGCCAAAGATGGTGCAGCGGTTGAAGGTCGACGGCGGCGGCGGAACTTCAAGGCTCGGGCGTCGCGAGGTTGATGATGAGGCGAAGAGGCATGGAGCGGGAAAAAGAAAAAGGGACCCTCCGGTTCTATTTATAAGGTGAATGGACAAGGGACAGGCGTGGGAATCGAGGAGGCCAAAAAAGCGGGGATGTAGGCGTGCAGGCGCCTCGATTTCCGTAGATCCATTAAAGAAAAGAGGATACATTAAAAGATTTAGGTTCTTTCAAGAGTTAATGGCAAGGGACGTAACGGCAAGTTATCATGGTTTCAGAGGATGATGTCATGGCGAGTTATGAAAACCTTACGAAAGAAATGAAGGAGGGTTTTTTTCTAAGTATTGAAGATTGATGTGAACAGGTTCAAATCAACCTGGGGCCTAATGTTGGGGATATAACTGGTGGGTATAAACCGCCCAGGAGGGGCCGGTTTATCCTCGGAGAGGTTACCAATATTGAAGCCCATGAAGTTATAGAAGACGGCGACTTATGAAGGAAACTTAATAAGGAAGCCCAAAGCCCAGAGGCGGGTTAGGGCCCATAGATATAAACCGCCATAGGCGTGTAACTTGTAATGTAAGGTAGGAAAGAATAGATACCGAGCCGGACACGTTTATGAACCGGCCTCGGGATTCTGTAGACCGGTGGGCGTCAACCTGTGTATATAAAGGGACGACCCGGTGGCGGTTTAGGGACAAGAAACAACAACTCGAGAGCCAGGTTACGCGTATTTGCTCCCTGGTTGTCGAAACCCTAGCAATTCCACCTCAACTGGATCGTAGGCTTTTACCTTCACCGCAAGGGGCCGAACTAGTATAAACTCCCCATGTCCTTTGTCCGATTTAACCCCTTTAAGCTAATCTCATTGCGATGGCTCCACGACTAAGTCCTCACACTAGGACATCTGACGTGACAATTCCACGATAGGGGGCATGGTGGTCCGAGCGGACGACGGTGACGAGCAAAGGCGGCGACGCATGGAAATGCTGCAACCACGGTGGCCGCGAGCTGGAACTGGCTGGCGGGTGAGCTGCAGTCTTATGATAGAAGCATGGGGCGGCCGAGGGACAAGCGCGGTCGGTATGGGTGGCTGGCGAGCGGGAGCGTCAAAATGGCAGCAATGACGGCGGTCGGCGGCGTGGGGAGCTTGTAGTGATTCGTGAGCAGTGGGAAGGAGAGAAAAATCATGGTCGCGAAGTCTCGGCTGAAGGTAGAAGAAAGGAAAAAGGAGGGGCAGGGAAAAGGATAAGGATAGGAGGGGGCGGTTGTGCGAGGCCACCATGTACACGTGTCTTGCTCGGGGGTTGTTTTCATGGATGCTGGGGCCAACATGGCGCGTGAACCGGTCGAATGTTTGGCTGGCGCCCCGGCCCCAAACGTTTACCTTAATGTAAGGCTACCAAATTGATGATGACGAGGCGAGTCGGCTTCCCTCCACAACCGACCCGAGCAAGGACGCATAAGGAATTTTATTAAATTTACCAGTTGCCTCAGCCTCTAAATATACTCCCTTCGTTTTTATTTACTCCACATATTAACATGTACAATAACAAATCAATACCATTACATTCATTATTGAATGTACATTTGCATCATATAGATTTGTTAGGATAAATATTTATATTCTTTTCTATAAACTTGTTCAAACTTTAAGAAGTTTGACTTAGTCAACTCTAATATGCAAAGTAAGTAAAAATGGAGGGAGTCTTTAGCGCCCTACATATATGTTTTGTAGTCCGGCAACTCTGCCTCGGGTAGAGTTGCTCCCTTAGGCTAATCGTAATGGTAGTATCATAGCTAGTATCATGCATGTCAACTAGATAATTTTGATGAGGTGTCATATAATTAATTGAAGAAAGAGAGTGTTGACTATCATATCATGATATCGTACCATAATAAATGCTATGCTAATATGGGTCATGTATGGCAATAAATAAAGTACTACATGATACTAATATATGATACTATGCATTAGGGAGGTAGTATCTAAAGGAAATATGCCCTAGAGGCAATAATAAAGTTGTTGTTTTATATTTCCTTATATCATGATAAATGTTCATTATTCATGCTAGAATCTTATTAACTGAAAACTTGATACATGTGTGGATACATAAACAAAACACCGTGTCCCTAGTATGCCTCTACTTAACTAGCTCGTTGATCAAAGATGGTTAAGTTTCCTAGCCATGGACATGTGTTGTCATTTGATGAACGGGATCACATCAATAGGAGAATGATGTGATGGACAAGACCCAGCCGTTAGCATAGCATAAACGATCGTTAAGTTTTATTGCTACTTCTTTCTTCATGTCAAATACATATTCCTCCGACTATGAGATTATGCAACTCCCGGACACCGGAGGAATACCTTGTGTGCTATCAAACGTCACAGCATAACTGGGTGATTATAAAGATGCTCTACAGGTATCTCTGAAGGTGTTTGTGGGTTTGCATAGATCGAGATTAGGATGTGTCACTCTGAGTATCGGAGAGGTATCTCTGGGCCCTCATCGTAATGCACATCATATGAAGCCTTGCAAGCAATGTGACTAATGAGTTAGTTGCGGGATGATGCATTACGGAACGAGTTAAGAGACTTGCCGGTAACGAGATTGAACTAGGTATGAAGATACCAACGATCGAATCTCGGGCAAGTAACATACCGATGACAAAGGGAATAATGTACGTTAACATTGCGGTTCAGCCGATAAAGATCGTAGAATATGTGGGAACCAATATAAGCATCCAGGTTCTGCTATTGGTTATTGACTGGAGAGGTGTCTCGGTCATGTCTACATAGTTCTCTAACCCGTAGGGTCCGCAAGCTTAACGTTCGATGACGATTGGTATTATATGAGTTATGTGTTTTGGTGACCGAAGGTTGTTTGGAGTCCCGGATGAGATCACGGACATGACGAGGAGTCTCTAAATGGTCGAGAGGTAAAGATTGATATATTGGAAGGTTATATACGGACACCAGAATTGTTCCGAATAGGTTCAGGATTTTTTCGGAGTACCGGGAGGTTGCCGGAACTCCCAGGGAAAGTTAATGGGCCACATGGGCCTTAGTGGAGAGGAGAGGGCAGGCCACAGGAGGTGGCACCCCCCGCCCCTTGCCAATCCGAATTGGACAAGGGGTGGGGGCGCGGCCCCCCTTTCCTTCTCCCTCTCCACCTCTTTCCCCTTTCCCCCTCCGTAAGAAGGAAAAAGAGGGGGGCCAAATCCTACTTGGAGTGGAGTCCTAGTAGGACTCCCCCCTCCATGGCGCGCCCCTGGTGGCCGGCCTCCTCCCCCCCCCTTTATATACGGGGGTGGGGGGCACCGCAAAGGCACAATAATTGTCTTAGCCGTGTGCGGTGCCCCCCTCCACCGTTTACTCCTCTGATAGTATCATCGTAGTGCTTAGGAGAAGCCCTGCGCAGATCACATCATCAACACTGTCATCATGTCGTCATGCTGACGAAACTCATCGACTCCATCGACACTCTGCTGGATCAAGAGTTCGAGGGACGTCATCGAGCTGAACATGTGCAGAACTCGGAGGTGTCGTACGTTTGGTACTTGATCGGTTAACTCGAGAAGATGTTTGACTACATCAACCGCGTTAAGTAAACGCTTCCGCTTTCAGTCTACGAGGGTACGTGGACACACTCTCCCCCTCTTGCTGCTATGCATCTCCTAGATAGATCTTGTGTGAGCGTAGGAATTTTTTTGAAATTGCATGCTACGTTTCCCAACAGTGGCATCAGAGCAAGGTTTATGCATAGATGATATGCACGAGTAGAACAGAAAGAGTTGTGGGCGGTTATTGTCATACTACTTACCACCAATGTCTTATTTTGATTCGGCGGTATTGTTAGATGAAGCGTCCTGGACCAACCTTACATGACCACGTTCATGAGACCGGTTCCGCCAACAGACATGCAACTAGTTTTGCATAAAGATGGCTGGCGGGTGTCTGTTTCTCCAACTTTAGTTGAATCGAATTTGACTGCGGCCTGTCCTTGTGAAGGTTAAAACAGCAAACTTGATAAATCACCGTTGTGGTTTTTGTGTCGTAGGTAAGTATGGTTCTTGCTAGAAGCCCGTAGCAGTCACGTAAAACTTGCAACAACAAAGTAGAGGACGTTTAACTTGTTTTTGCAGGGCATGTTGTGATGTGATATGGTCAAGACATGATGTGATATAAGTTGTTGTATGAGATGATCATGTTTTGTAAGTTATCGGCAACTGGCAGGAGCCATATGGTTGTCGCTTTATTGTATGAAATACAAACGCTATGTAATTGCTTTTCTTTATCACTAAGCGGTAGCGATAGTCGTAGAAGCAATAGTTGGCGAGACGACCATGACGCTACGATGGAGATCAAGGTGTCAAGTCGGTGACGATGGAGATCATGACGTTGCTTTGGTGATGGAGATCAAAAGCACAAGATGATGATGGCCATATCATGTCACATATTTTGATTGCATGTGATGTTTATCTTTTATGCATCTTATTTTGCTTAGTACGGCGGTAGCATTATAAAATGATCCCTTACTATAAATTTCAAGGTATAAGTGTTCTCCCCGAGTATGCACCGTTGCAAAAGTTCTTCGTGCTGAGACACCACGTGATGATCGGGTGTGATAAGCTCTATGTTCAAATACAACGGGTGCAAGCCAGTTTTGCACATGCGGAATACTCGGGTTAAACTTGACGAGCCTAGCATATACAGACATGGCCTCGGAACACTGGAGACCGAAAGGTCTTACGTGAATCATATAGTGGATATGATCAACATAGAGATGTTCACCATTGAAGACTACTCCATCACACGTGATGATCGGACATGGTTTAGTTGATTTGGATCACATATCATTTAGATGACTTGAGGGATGTCTATCTAAGTGGGAGTTCTTAAGTAATATGATTAATTGAACTTAATTTATCATGAACTTAGTCCTGGTAGTTTTTGCAAATTATGTTGTAGATCAATAGCTCGTGTTGTAGCTCCCCTATGTTTTTTGATATGTTCCTAGAGAAAACTAAGTTGAAAAAATGATAGTAGCTATGATGCGGACTGGGTCCATGATCTGAGGTTTATCCTCATTGCTGTACAGAAGAATTATGTCCTTGATGCACCGCTAGGTGACAGACCTATTGCAGGAGCAGATGCAGACATTATGAACGTTTTGGCTAGCTCAATACGGTGACTACTTGATAGTTTAGTGCACCATGCTTTACGGCTAAGAACCGGGACTTCAAAAATGTTTTGAACACCACGGATCATATGAGATGTTCCAAGAGCTAAAATTGGTATTTCGGACTCATGCCCATGTCGAGAAGTATTAGACCTCTGACATGTACTTCGCCTACAAGATGGAGGAGAATAGCTCAACCAGTGAGCATGTGCTCAGAACGTCTGAGGACTACAATTGCTTGAATCAAGTGGGACTTAATATTCCAGATAAGATAGTAATTGACAAAGGTCTCTAGTCACTAGATCGAGCTAAATGTGTGCTGAACTCGGAGGTGACGTACGTTCGGTACTAGATCGGTTGGATTGACTACATCAACTGTGTTAACCTAATGCTTCCGCTTTTAGTCTAGAGGGTGCGTGGACACACTCTCCCCCTCTCGTGATCGTAGGAATTTTTTTGAAATCGCATTCTACGTTCCCCAACAGTGGCATCCGAGCCAGGTCTATGCGTAGATGATATGCACGAGTAGAACACAAAGAGTTGTGGGCGGTGATAGTCATACTGCTTACCTCAAACATCTTATTTTGATTCGGCGGTATTGTTGGATGAAGCATCCCGGACCAACCTTACATCACCAGGTTCATGAGACCCACCGACAGACATGCAACTAGTTTTGCATAAAGGTCGCTGGCGGGTGTCTGTTTCTCCAGCATTAGTCGAATCGAATTTGACTGTGGGTGGTCCTTGTGAAGGTTAAAACAGCAAACTTGATAAATCACCATTGTGGTTTTGTGCCATAGTTATGTACGGTTCATGCTAGCAGCCTGTAGCAGCCACGTAAAACTTGCAACAAACAAAGTAGAGGATGTCTAAATTGTTTTTGCAGGGCATGTTGTGATGTGATATGGTCAAGACATGTTGTGATATAAAGATTGTTGTATGAGATGATCATGTTTTGTAGAAGTTATCGGCAACTGGCAGGAGCCATATGGTTGTCGCTTTATTGTATGAAATACAAGCGCTATGTAATTGCTTTACTTTATCACTAAGTGGTAGCGATAGTCATAGAAGCAATGGTTGGCAAGACGACCACGATGCTAAGATGGAGATCAAGGTGTCAAGCCAGTGAAGATGGAGATCATGACATTGCTTCGGTGATGGAGATCATGAGCACAAGATGATGATGGCCATATCATGTCACATATTTTGATTGCATGTGATGTTTATATTTTATGCATCTTATTTTGCTTAGTATGGCGGTAGCATTATAAGATGACCCCTCACTAAAATTTCAAGGTATAAGTGTTCTCCTCGAGTATGCACCATTGCGAAAGTTCTTCGTGCTGAGACACCACGTGATGATCGGGTGTGATAATCTCTATGTTCAAATACAATGGGTGCAAGCCAAATTTGCACACGCGGAATACTCGGGTTAAACTTGACGAGCCTAGCATGTACATACATGGCCTCGGAACACTGGAGACCAAAAGGTCGAACGTGAATCATGTAGTGGATATGATCAACATAGAGATGTTCACCATTGATGACTACTCCGTCTCACGTGATGATCGGACATGGTTTAGTTGATTTGGATCATGTATCATTTAGATGACTTGAGGGATATCTATCTAAGTAGGAGTTCTTAAGTACTATGATTAATTGAACTTTAATTTATCATGAACTTAGTCCTGATAGTTTTTGCAAATTATGTTGTAGATCAATAGCTCGCGTTATAGCTCCCCTATGTTTTTTGATATGTTCCTAGAGAAAACTAAGTTGAAAGATGATAGTAGCTATGATGCAGACTGGATCCGTGATATGAGGTTTATCCTCATTGTTGCACACAAGAATTATGTCCTTTATGCACCGCTAGGTGACAAACCTATTGTAGGAGCAGATGCAGACGTTATGAATGTTTGGCTAGCTAAATATGATGACTACTTGATAGTTTAGTGCACCATGCTTTACGGCTTAGAACCGGGACTTCAAAAACGTTTTGAACGCCACGAAACAGATGAGATGTTTTAAGAGCTGAAATTGGTATTTCAGACTCATGCCCTGTGGAGAGGTATGAGACCTCTGACAAGTACTTCACCTAACAGATGGAGGAGAATAGCTCAGCTAGTGAGCATGTGCTCAGAATGTCTGGTTACTACAATCGCTTGATTCAAGTGGGAGTTAATCTTCCAGATAAGATGGTGATTAACAGAGTTCTCTAGTCACCATCACCAAGTTACTGGAACTTCGTGATGAACTATAATATGCAAGGGATTATGAAAACGATTCCTGAGCTCTTAGTGATGCTGAAATCGACGAAGGTAGAAATCAAGAAAGAGCATCAAGTGTTGATGATTGACAGGACCACTAGTTTCAAGAAAAGGGCAAAGGGGAAGAAAGGGAACTTCAAGAAGAATGGCAAGCAAGTTGCCACTCCTGTGAAGAAGCCCAAAGGTGGCCCTAAGCCTGAAACTGAGTGCTTCTACTGCAAAGGAAAATGGTCAGTGGAAGCGGAACTACCCCAAATATTTGGCGGATAAGAAGGATGGCAATGTGAAAAAAGGTATATTTGATATACATGTTATTGATGTGTACCTTACTAGTGCTTGTAGTAGCCCCTGGGTATTTGATACATGTTCGGTTGCTAGGATTAGTAACTCGAAACAGGAGTTGCCGAATAAATGGAGACTAGTTGAGGGTGAAGTGATGATGTGTGTTGGAAGTGGTTCCAAGATTGATATGATCATCATCGTCCTATACTTTCGGGATTAGTGTTGAAACTAAATAAATGTTATTTTGTGTTTGCGTTGAGCATGAACAAGATAGGATCGTGTTTATTGCAATACGGTTATTCATTCAAGACAGAGAATAATTGTTATTCTATTTGCATGAATGAAACCTTATATGGTCATACACCTAATGTTAAGGGTTTATTGAATCTCGATCTTAGTGATACACATATTCATAATATTGATGCAAAAAGACGCAAAGTTGATAATGATAGTGCAACATATTTGTGGCACTGTCGTTTAGGTCATATCAATGTAAAGCGCATGAAGAAACTCCATGCAGATGGACTTTTAGAATCACTTGATTATGAATCATTTGATACTTGTGAACTGTGCCTTATGGGCAAGATGACTAAAACTCTGTTCTCCAGAATAATGGAACGAGCTAATGACTTACTGGAAATAATACATACCGATGTATGCGGTCCGATGAGTGTTGAAGCTCGTGGTGGGTGTCGTTATTTTCTGACCTTCACAGATGATTTGAGTCTACTTAATGAAACACAAGTCTTAAACATTTGAAAAGTTCAGAGAATTTCAGAGTGAAGTGGAGAATCATCGTAACAAGAAAATAAATTTTCGATGATCTGATCGTGGAGATGAATATTTGAGTTACAAGTTTGGCCTTCATTTAAAACAATGTGGAATAGTTTCACAACTCACGCCACGTGGAACACCATAGCGTAATGGTGTGTCCGAACATCGTAACCACACTTTATTAGATATGGTGCGATCTATGATGTCTCTTATCGATTTACCACTATCGTTCTGGGTTATGCATTAGAGACAGCTGCATTCACGTTAAATAGGGCACCGTCAAAATCCGTTGAGACGACACCATATGAACTGTGGTTTGGCAATAAACCTAAGTTGTCGTTTCTTAAAGTTTGGGGATGCGATGCTTATGTCAAAAGGCTTCAGCCTGATAAGCTCGAAACCAAATCGGAGAAGTGCGTCTTCATAGGATACCCTAACGAAACAATTGGGTACACCTTCTACCATAGATCCGAAGGCAAGATCTTTGTTGCTAAGAACGGAACCTTTCAATAGAAGGAGTTTCTCTCGAAAGAAGTGACTGGGAGGAAAGTAGAACTTGATGAGGTAGTTGTACCTTCTCTCAATTTGGAAAGTAGCTCATCCGAGAAATCCGTTCCCATGATGCCTACACCGACTGGAGAGGAAGCTAATGATAAAGATCATGAAACTTTAGATCAAGTTGCTAGAGAACCTCGTAGGTCAACCAGAGCACGATCCGCACCAGAGTGGTACGGTATTCCTGTTCTGGAAGTCATGTTACTTGACCATGATGAACCTACGAACTATGAAGAAGCTATGATGAGCCCAGATTCCAATAAGTGGCTTGAGGCCATAAAATCTGAGATAGGATCCATGTATAAAGAACAAAGTATGGACTTTGGTGGATTTTCCCGATGATCGGCAATCCATAGAGAATAAATGGATCTTCAAGAAGAAGACTGACGCTGATGGTAATGTTACTGTCTACAAAGCTCGACTTGTCGCAAAAGGTTTTCGACAAGTTCAAGGGGTTGACTGCGATGAGGCTTTGTCAACCGTAGCAATGCTTCAGTCCGTCTGAATCATGTTAGCAATTGCCACATTTGTGAAATCTGGCAAATGGATGTCAAAACTGCATTCCTTAAATGGATATCTCTAAGAAGAGTTGTATTGATGCAACCAGAAGGTTTTGTCAATCCTAAAGGTGTTAACAAAGTGTGCAAGCTCCAGCGATCCATTTATGGACTTGTGCAAGCATCTCGGAGTTGGAATTTACGCTTTGATGAGTTGATCAAAGCATATAGTTTTATATAGACTTGAAGTGAAGCTTGTATTTACAAGAAAGTGAGTGGGAGCACTACAACTTTTCTGATAAGTATATGTGAATGACATATTGTTGATCAGGAATGATGTAAAATTTTCTAGAAATCATAAAGGAAAGTTTGAAAGGAGTTTTTCAAAGAAATACCTCGGTAAAGCTACTTACATATTGGGCATCAAGATCTATAGAGATAGATCAAGACGCTTGATAAGATTTTTGAATGTGTACATACCTTGGCAAGATTTTGAAGTAGTTCAAAATGGAACAATCAAAGAAGGAGTTCTTACCTGTGTTGCAAGGTGTAAAGTTGAGTAAGACTCAAAACCCGACCACAGCAGGAAATAGAAAGAGAATGAAAGTCATTCCCTATGCCTCAGCCATAGGTTCTATAAAGTATGATATGTTGTGTGCCAGACCTATTGTGTACCTTATCATGAGTTTGGAAAGGGGGTATGATAGTGATTCAGGAGTGGATCACTGGACAGCGGTCAAAGTTGTCCTTAGTTACCTAAGAGGACTAAGGAAGTATTTCTCGGTTATGGAGGTGATAAAGAGTTCTTCGTAAAGAGTTACGTCGATGCAAGCTTTTACACCGATCCGGATGACTCTGAGTCTCAATCTGGATACATATTGAAAGTGGGAGCAATTAGCTAGAGTAGCTCCATGCAGAGCATTGTAGACATAGAAAATTTGCAAAATACATACGGCTCTGAAGATGACAGACCCGTTGACTAAACTTCTCTCACAAGCAAAACATGATCACACCTTAGTACCCTTTGGGTGTTAATCACATAGTGTTGTGAACTAGATTATTGACTGAAGTAAACCCTTTGGTTGTTGGTCACATGGCGATGTGAACTGTGGGTGTTAATCACATACTGATGTGAACTATTGGTGTTAAATCACATGGAGATGTGAACTAGATTATTGACTCTAGTGCAAGTGGGAGACTGAAGGAAATATGCCCTAGAGGCAATAATAAAGTTTTTATTTTATGTTTCCTTATATCCTGATAAATGTTTATTATTCATGCTAGAATTGTATTAACCGGAAACTTGATACATGTGTGGATACATAGACAAAACACCGTGTTCCTAGTATGCATCTACTTGACTAGCTCGTTGATCAAAGATGGTTAAGTTTCCTAGCCATGGACATGTGTTGTCATTTGATGAACGGGATCACATCATTAGAAGAATGATGTGATGGACAAGACCCATCCGTTAGCATAGCATAACCGATCGTTAAGTTTTATTGCTACTTCTTTCTTCATGTCAAATACATATTCCTCCGACTATGAGATTATGCAACTCCCGGACACCGGAGGAATACCTTGTGTGCTATCAAACGTCACAACGTAACTGGGTGATTATAAAGATGCTCTACAGGTATCTCCGAAGGTGTTTGTTTGGTTGGCATAGATCGAGACTAGGATTTGTCACTCCGAGTACCAGAGAGGTATCTCTGGGCCCTCTCAGTAATGCACATCATATGAAGCCTTGCAAGCAATGTGACTAATGAGTTAGTTGCGGGATGATGCCTTACAGAACGAGTAAAGAGACTTGCTGGTTACGAGATTGAACTAGGTATAAAGATACCGATGGTCGAATCTCAGGCAAATAACATACTGATGACAAAGGGAATAACGTATGTTGACATTGCGGTTCGACCGATAAAGATCATCGTAGAATATGTGGGAACCAATATGAGCATCCAGGTTCTGCTATTGGTTATTGACCGGAGAGGTGCCTCGGTCATGTCTACATAGTTGTCAAACCCGTAGGGTCCGCATGCTTAACGTTCAATGACGATTGGTATTATATGAGTTATGTGTTTTGTTGACCGAAGGTTGTTCAGAGTCCCGATGAGATCACGGACATGATGAGGAGTCTCGAAATGGTCGAGAGGTAAAGATTTATATATTGGAAGGTTATATACGGACACCGGAATTGTTCCGAATAGGTTCGGGGATTTTTCGGAGTACC
Source organism: Triticum dicoccoides (assembly GCF_002162155.2). Classification (NCBI taxonomy): domain Eukaryota; kingdom Viridiplantae; phylum Streptophyta; class Magnoliopsida; order Poales; family Poaceae; genus Triticum; species Triticum dicoccoides. The sequence goes on from NC_041389.1 coordinate 308,520,291, forward strand.
CGGAGGTTACCGGAACCCCCCGGGAAAAAAATTAATGGGCCACATGGGCCTTAGTGGAGAGGAGAGGGCAGGCCACAGGAGGTGCCCCCCTTGCCAATCCGAATTGGACAAGGGGAGGGGGCCGGCCCCCCTTTCCTTCTCCCTCTCCACCTCTTTCCCCTTTCCCCCTCCGTAAGAAGGAAAAAGAGGGGGGTGAATCCTACTAGGAGTGGAGTCCTAGTATGACTCCCCCCTTCATGGTGCGCCCCTGGTGACCGGCCTCCCCCCCCCC
>NC_041389.1:308520878-308522180 GCF_002162155.2 Triticum dicoccoides
ATCCTTTATATACGGGGGCGGGGGCACCCCAAAGGCACAATAATTGTCTTAGCCGTGTGTGGTGCCCCCCTCCACCGTTTACTCCTCCGATAGTATCATCGTAGTGCTTAGGCGAAGCCCTGCGCGGATCACATCAACACCGTCATCACATCGTCGTGCTGACGAAACTCATCGACTCCATCGACTCTCTGCTGGATCAATAGTTCGAGGAACGTCATCGAGCTGAACGTGTGCAGAACTCGGAGGTGACGTATGTTCGGTACTTGATCGGTTGACTCGAGAGATGTTCGACTACATCAACTGCATTAAGTTAATGCTTCCGCTTTCGGTCTACGAGGGTACGTGGACACACTCTCCCCCTCTTGTTGCTATGCATCTCCTAGATAGATCTTGCGTGAGCGTAGGAAATTTTTTGAAATTGAATGCTACGTTTCCCAACAGTATCATACACTGGTATCATTTGCATGATACTAATATATGATACTCCCCGTTACAACCAGCCTTAGACTACCCACAGTGGGAGTAACATAGGTAGTAACATCACACATATCTAGATAAAGTAGATGATGTGGCAAGAAATAAATGAAGAAAGAGATAAAAGTAGTAACATAGCTAGTTACTAATAGTATGAGTAACATCACACATATCAAGGCAAGATGTGTCTATAGCCTAATAAATGAAGTGTTGCATGTTACCACACATATGTTACTCCCCAATATAGAGGTAGTAACATGGGCATGTTAGTAGTCCATGTTACTATCCATTGTGGCTAGTCTTAGGCCTCTTCCAATGCACAGGTGCTAAGATGGGCTGCTAGATGCATTAAAAAGTTTAGCAACAGATGTCCCCAGTGCATAGATGTTTAGTTTGTTGGTGCTAAACTTCCTTCATTTAATTGTTTAACAACTAAAGCCTTTCATGCATTGGGCAAACTTAATTCATTTAAGTGTTTTGCATAGGTCCGCGCGCTTGACATTGGTTCTTCCTAGGGTCACAAACCCCTTACCTTGCCACATCGGATTTTTTGTCTCTGTGGCATGCTTAGGCCAACTCCAGCGCGCGACCCCATCCTGTCTGGGTGCGTCCATTTGGGGCAAAACGGACAAACCAGACAACCCAGCGTGCGGGCGCAAACGGACTTGTCCGTTTTCTGTCCGCTTTCGACCCATCCCCGGTCCAAGTTTGCACCGTTTTCGGGGTGAAACGGACAGCGCGCGGACGGGCGGGACTCGCGCACTTGTCCTCCTCTGGACCGCCCATCAATGGCACAAAGCAAAACCCCCACGCGCCCCATTTGGCGCC
>NC_041389.1:308522667-308579420 GCF_002162155.2 Triticum dicoccoides
ATTCCGGTGGCCTGGCCGTCGACCCACCTGGAAAGGTGAAGAAGAAGGCGGCCAAGGGCTCAAGGAAGCCGCGGTCGGAATGCACGCCGGAGGAGCTCGCCAAGTTGGGCGCGGAATCGGCAAAGAGGAGGAACCGGAGGGCGACCGTCAAGGGCAAGACCGCCGCGACCAAGTTCATCGCCGAGCGCGATGCAATGGAGGTCGCACGGCGCAAGGCCGAGGTCGAGGAGAAGGAGGCCATCATCAACAAAGCACACGCCCTCCTCATGCTTGGCATTTGCCGTCCGGCGGGTTTCTCTGCAGCGGCCGTCGGCCCGGCGAGCACAGGCTCGTCGGTCGCCAGGCCTCTACACTGCCAGTCGCCGGTGTTGCGAACCACGACTATGTCGTCCGGCTTTCCCCCGCCAAGGCACGACGGCCAGACCCGTTTTTCGGGGTCGCCGGACGTTGGCATGATTGCGTCGTCCACCCCGCGCCCCTCGGCCGTCATCGACCTCAACGTCACGCCGGGGTCCAGCAGCGGCGACCGGACGGCCATCGAGATGCAAAGAAAGCAAGCACGACCACCTTTACGGGCACCATGCCGTCCCTCCGCGTCCTGTTCGACGGAATGCCAACACCAACGCTCATGGTCGACGACCCCTTCTACAACCAGTTCATGGAGGATGTGATCTACGAGGGTCGGCATGGCGGTGCCTATGATCCAGACAAGACCCAAAGTCAGGATGGTCGCGCCTAGTACGTTGCCGATGAAGAGGCCCACGACCATGCTGACTACGACCATGGTGAGTCGTGGCATGAAGACGATGACATCTATGGCGAAGGTGATGGTGATGAAGAAGAAGGCAATGACATTGATATTGGGGGCGAGCCATTGTTCATCGGCGAGCTCACCCAAAGAGCGGAAGCACAAAAAAGGAGGAAGAGCATTTGCATGGGTTCATATTCACAAGACGAGGACAAGTTGATTTGCCAATGTTGGATGGAGATTAGCCAAGATCCGAGGACCGGCCCGCAACAAAAGGGCCTTGTTTTTTGGACGAGAGTCCACAAAACATTTCATGAAAGGAAGATGTTTGAGCCCTACCAAATTACAAGCGACCGTGGCATCACCTCGATTCAAAAGAGGTGGTTGTTCATCCAACAAGAGTGCAATGAGTATTGTGCCACACTTGAGAGCGTCAAGCACGGCCCGTGAGTGGTCTCGGCATTGGGGACATGGTATTGCTCTCCTCATCCTAGTTCTTTCGTTGCTACGGCCATGAGACTTAGGGCTTGTATATGTTTGCATGTTCAATTATTGTTGACCATGTGGTGTAGGCATTTCAATCTTTGAAAGCATTCAAGGCCCAGCACAATGACAAGCCAGTCACTCTTACGCATTGTTGGATGATCATCAACAATTGCCCTAAGTTCAAGGATCAAGTGAACTTCAAAGGAAGAGAGGCAAGAAGACGGTTGCATTGGCCGGAGCTGGAGATGGCGAGGCGTTGAAGAGGCCAAGGGGCAAGATCAACTCCAAGGTGGACGACATAGGAGATGCCTCATCTATGGCCTTGCATGGGACTTTGCATGGCATGATGTCTCAAAAGAATGTGAGGGACGAGAAGAAGCGACAAAGCGAGGACGAGCAAATGAAGCAATACCTAGAGCTTCAAGAGAAGAAGCTTAAGGTGGAGGAGGCGGCCAAGAAGAGGAAAATCGACATGGGGGAGGCATCCCGGCAAAGGCAGCTCGACATCGAGGTCGCCAGTGTCACGGCCAGGCAGAGGCAGCTCGATGTCAAGGCCATCAATGCCGCAACCAAAGCAACAGAGGTGGCCCTTGCGATGATGAACGAGAAGACGAGGAGCTGGTTCGAGGCCAGGCAGAAAAAGATGTTCGACGCCGACGGTCTGAACTAGGTCGTCTGATCGGTCGTGGCCTTTCTTTTTTAAAGGCTGGCATGGGTGCCGGCCGCTGGTTGTGTGCCCGCGAGAAGCGCATTCATTTTAGAGGTTGGTTGTGTTGCCAAAGAGGACGTGTATACTGCTAGATGTGTTGCCGTCGTGAACTAGGACCGCTGGCTTGAACTAGGGCGTGGTGTTTCTAAAGTTGTTTGAAAATGAAGGGCCAAAGGATGCGCCCGCACGTTGAGCGCACACGAGCCCATTGCCCTATCCAAACAGACAAAATCAAGGCAAAACAGACATCCATTCAGGGTCATGCGCTAGAGTTGGCCTTAGCACTTGTACACCATAGAGCATTGGGAAGGGCCTTACTCGTGAGTTAAGATAACATCATAGGCACAAACCAGACAGTGCTCACAGAGATGGAAACAACCACGAACGAGAAAGCAAGATAAATTCAGTGACAAGCTGACAACTTTAAAAACAACCAATCCATGCAAATAAAATAGTCAATCCATGGGAAGCCTAAAAGACTAGTTCAACTACTGGCAAAAGCTAAGTCTCCAATAAAGCCAAGTCATTTTCAGTCTAGATAAGTTTTGATATGGTGCAAAAATTGTCGCCGTAGAGCTTAGGAAGAGATGAGGCCGTCATTCAGCGAGAGCGAAGCCAGCTGCTGCTCAGGGGACTGGTTGGTGTGCTGCTGAGCGCTGCGGAGAACCTCCATGGCTTCAGCAACCTTGGCCTTGAGAGCGTCTGGCGACTCAAGCAGGTGAAGCACCTCAGTCTGATCCATCTCCAGGAGCATGCCGGTCACCTTGGCAGCCTGGTCGTGCTCCAGCTGATCAACAAGAGGGTACAGGTTCTCGCCAAGCATCTGCAGCAACAAACAAAACAAGGTCAAGGTCCACAAAACACATCTTTCCTAACAAAACAATATGATACCGAGAGAGCCTCGTCCACATACCATTCTTTGCGTCTCTGGGGGTGAATTGGCAAGTGCAGAAGCCAATGCCCCAATTGGAACTGGCTGTGACGCACCGGCATCTCTCATAGGCATCCCTCCCATCTCATATGGGGATGTCATCACACCCCCAACACCATGCATAGCAGGATCAGGCATGCCACGCCCGGTCGGATAGCGGTAACCACGACCACCACCCCTACCCATCATCTGTAATAATAATTAGATTTTAGACCCTCTAAAACAAGACTGATTGTCGAATGGCTCAAAAAACTCCTAGGTAAATATGGCATATTGAAGAGAAATGAAGCAATAGCTGCAGGTTACCTGCTGCTGACCCATCTGCATGGATTGCTGCATTCCACCAGCACCAGCTCGCCTACCAGCTGGGCGCTGTGGTTGTTGTCCTTGCTGAACCATAGGCATCATAAAGTTCGGCATCGGAGCACCGCCTGGCCTCATTCCGGGCATGAAAGGTTGCTGGAAGCCAAATCCGGGCTACAAAAAGACCACACTTCATCAATCCAGAATGATTGTACAAATATCATGTGTGATATTAAATAACGAAATTCTAGATCTACATGATGTAAAACACAAAAGCGAATTGCGCTGTTTCCTGATGAAAACTTTGTTACACTAACAGAAGTATTCATGGCCAGGTTGCTGTATTGTACAACCAAATGATAAAGTACTACACTGCACCATGTCAATGGATAAATGTGATATCTACATCCAATACATAACAGTTCAGCAAAGCATGAGCATGAACGAGAAAATATTGGTAATGGCCGTTTGTGCTAAAGCAATGGCACAAGCTTGCTTGAGAAAATTCATATGCCTAACAACATAATAATGCTATGAAGTGTAAATTCATATCTAGCAAGCTAAAAACATATAATAATGTTGTAGACAATCAGAAAAAAAAAATTGACTCAACTCACCTGTGGGTTAATAAACGCTGGTGGCTGGCCATAGAACATTTGCTGACCGACTGGAACACCAGGAGGTAACATTTGCATACGAGGACCAACGGTTGGAGCCATTGGAACGGGACGCATTTGTGAAAACTGTGCCTGCAACAAACAGCAGTTAGTGACAGAAAATTGAACTATAGCAGAAAAGCACCATCAATAACCAAATAAATAGCTTGGAAACCATGAGAGCGAAGAAAGTTTTCATAGAACACCACAATTCTATTGAGTGTTGACAGTCAAAACATTGACTTAAAAATGCACATGATGGAACATTTAGCAGGTACTGTAATACTGAACTTCGGTATCATGAGAAAGCACTAGATCCACAAATTGAATAATATGTGCCATCAGATTGTTTAGGTGTTCATCTCAGTAGGTTTTGCTTAACAACTAGGTGACCAAATACTATACAAGGATATGTATCAGGAACATTACAGTCACACAAAATACAATTTCACTCACAGAAGTTCTTACCTGCAGCCTAGCTTTCCTGTCTTCCTTGCGCTGTGCGAGTGCAACATAAAGTGGTTTATTGCCAACCATCTTGTTGTTCATTTCAGCAAGCTAACACGGGACATTGTAAGAAAGAATAAATAACTTTAGGGACCAAAAATCACCAGAAGCACAAACTAAATCATACTTATTTACACAAGTACAGCTCAAGCTTACAGCTCGGGAAGCATCATCAGCGGATTTAAAAGCAACAAATCCAGAACCTCTGCTTGCGCCATTTGAATCACGCATAACCTGTGACAAAGACTCTCAATTAGTAGCATATGTGGGAAGCATAGCATCATGTATAGATCAGCTGCTGAGAATTTAAACAAACCTTGCAGGAAGTAATAGTTCCGAACTCAGCAAAAAGTTCTCGCAACTTTTCATCATCAACAGTATCATCTAAGTTCTTCAGATACAAGTTGGTGTTTTGGTACTTATCTGCTGCCTCTTGAAGGTTCTTTTCAAACTTCTCTTTCAATTCCATCTCCCGTTCTGACTTTTTCTGCGCTCTTCCAACATACCATTCCTTGTCACTAAATTTCTTGCCATTCAAATCTTGAACAGCCAGAGCAGCTTCATCTGGACTTTCGAAATTCACAAAGCCAAAACACTTGGATCTTCCATCCCCATCCCGCATTACAACAACACTTGTTATTGCTCCAAACTTTCCAAAGATTTCCTTCAAGTCATCTTCAGTGGTAGTCTCAGCTAGGTTCTTTACATAGACATTATTAAACTTGACATTGCCTGGAGAGTTATCTCTCTCCTGCTTACGAACGAAAGGTCCAACATACACCTTCTTGTCATTCATAAGCATCCCATTGAGTTTCTCGATAGCAGCATGAGCAGCCTCATCCCGCTCATACTGAACGAAACCATAGCCCTTTGATTCCCCAGCAGGATCTGTTGCAACTTTACATGAAAGAATGTTTCCAAACACACAAAATGTGTCATACAAAGCTTTGTTGTCAATTGACTTGTCAAGATTCTGCAGAAGATGAAGGACAAGAAAACAGGTTAGATAAATATAGTGGCGCCACAGCAATAAGATAAGAGTCGATAATTGCATACTAAATATGTGCACACACCTTAATAAATATATTAGCTGTGCCACTCTTGCGCAAGCTGGGGTCACGGTTAGAATACATTATCCTGATAGGCCTCCCATTGATAGGAGTGAAGTTGAGCATTTCAAGAGCCCGTGCAGCTGCAAGATATTTCAAAATCAGTATGAAACCACTAAAAGGCCTTGCAGATATACAACAAGAAAATATGCATGGAAGTGGTTCTATAAGGCAATAGATATATCTCAAGGAGAGAGTGAACCATGGAAACATTTGATCAAATGTAGAAACTTCCCATGGACAGCATCAGCTATTATTCCACAAACAGTTACCTAGCTTTAAATATCATCTTCGCAGGAGCAGATATACCAAACACAAGCATTCAGTAAACATGGTACAAGCTTAAATAAACGTATTTGTGTTACTTTAGTTAACGCACCCCAGGATTGGAGACACCACATGCCTGGGATAAAACAGCAAAACCGCACAAACAGTAGGATCAATATCAACTTAGTCCTATTGTTCACATTCATAAACTACAGTCCAAACTTTCCAAACACGTGAATAACAATTTTTGTAACCGTTCATCGACCGCCGAATCACTAACTGCCTCAAAGGAAGACAAAATTGGCAAACAAACCCGCCACCGTGAACTAAAAGCCAAAACCACCATTCCAAAACCGCCTCAAAACGCTGGTGCAGCAACAAGACTTATCTCCCTCGCCCTTCACCATCCACCTTTTCTCCCTCGACCTTCATCCGCAACCAGCCCTTCGCACTGCAGAGCCTTGTTCCAAGGACGAGGAACTAAAGATACCTATATGCTGGCCACCAAGCTAGCCCAGCACCTTATTTAACTTTAATTCTAATGTATTTATGCTACACATTTTGGTAAATAACTCGAGGATTGTGGACACTGCCTAGCTGGGAGGTCAAGATAAAATCCCAAAACAGGAAAGATAGCACATTTAGTACATAGTTCAGCCAAAAATATCGACCACAGCCCAAACTTCCAAATCAAGTGACACTGTACTATAAACTGTGAACGTCGGCCGACAACCAAATCCCTAACTGCCTCAGCCACCGCGTGAACTACCTAACAGAAACCACCAACGAACGCAACCGCATCGAAACAAAAACAAATCCGACAGCTTCATGCAATGAGCGCTTAAAAGACTAATTCGACCGGTAACCTAGCAGTGCAAAAAGCGCTAATCGCCGACGTGGGGAACGGGGAAGGGCTGGCTCACCGTCGGCCGGGGTGTTGTAGTTGACGTAGGCGTATCCGAGCGATTTCCGCGAGGTGACGTCCCTGCAGACGCGCACGGAGACGACGCCGCCGATCTGGGCGAAGACGTCGAAGAGCTGCGCGTCCTGCACGCTCACGTCGAGGTCGCCCACGTACAGCGATGTCGCCGGGAACGAAGAAGCCGCCGCCGCAGCAGCAGCGGCCGCCGCGGCCGGGGAGCCGCCCTCCGACGCCGAGCTCGCCGCCTGCGCCGCCATCACCGATCGAAAGGTAGATTTTTTTTCGTGATTTTGCGGATTTTTTTGAGGTATTTTTTGGTTTAGGGTTTGATAAGAGTTGGGGGCCTGGCTCCCAACTGCGGCGTGGCGAGAGAGGAGAGGGAGGAGGCGGCGGCGGGGGGGGAAGAAGGCTATTTGTACCCCCGCGGCAAAACCCTGGTGGCGCCTGGCCGTTGGATGGGGAGCGGGCAACCTTGGACGGCCGTGATCGTGGCGGGGGTCGCGCGTGCACGTGTCCGGGGCCGACGGTATCCAGGGTCCATGAGCTCAGCTTCGGATAAAATCCAGGTCCTGTGTTTTCCAAATGTTTTTCTGAATAATTTCGAAATGAAATGTGTTATTACATGTAAATACGCTCTGTGAATTTAAAATGTCTTATATTTGTGTACAGAGACAAGGTTTGCAATCCAATCACGTGATGCTTTTGTTTACAGCAAACTGCCGAGTAACTTCACTTGCTTCTTCCCGACATTGCTCTTCGCTTCTAAAATGAAATATTTATCCAAAGTATATGGTTAATGAATTTGGTTAACAAAAAAATGCCTAGAAGTATTTCTTTTAAGTGCTTTAATTGTTGTACTCTTACAATTTTTATGATATTTGGTGACTCGGTGCTCCTCTCAGTATGGTTTGACATTGATTATAGAAAACAACAAAATCGGGATGACTTGACTAACGGTATATTGCGATATGGTTGTTTTGCAGTGAATAGTTGAATTGGAGTTATTTCCTTTGTCAGTTTTCCATAACGTGTAAACATGATAACTTGTTCCGAGCAATTTGCCAACATGTGATTTCATCATGGTTGGATTTTAGACACAAAATGTTGATTATGAGTGTTATTTAATCATGCTAGATTCATAAATTGATTTTCGGAAGTGTGAGCACAACGAAAGCCACCTCGTATCACATATATTGGTTATATAGATTCGTGAACCTATTGGCGTAGATGATTAAATGAAATCACTTACTACCTTAAGCAACAATAATATAAAAAGTGTGTGTCAACATTAATTCGAGTAAACTTCATGTCTTCGTGCCTCCACACGTGGTATACCATGTCTTGCATATGTGAATATGGATCCTTTCACGCAGTGGCGGAGCTAGCGGAAGATCGCAGGGGTAGGGGCGGCAAACTAAAAATATGCATCTTTGGGGGGCCAAATGACTAAACACTCCTTGATTTAACCCTCTATAAATTTTTCCCTTCACTAATTAGACTACGACCTACGGATAGGGGGCAGTGGCACCCCAGAACTGCACGTAGCTCCGCTGCTGCTGTCACACACACGACATGAGAGGAGGGAGTAGTCTCTGATCAGACAGTATAAAACAAGCATACATTAAATACAAAGTAGCTACACTTTTTAGAAGAAAAAAAGTAGTTACATATATGGTGCATGAACTATGAAGTTACAGACATGTTTAACTTTTCCTTCCCTATCCCTTGGCGGCTAGGGAAAACTCTCCCCTTTAGGCTTCGCCAACGAGCCCGTGGATTCGTCTCCCCTCTGCCTGCCACTCTGGTGGTCGGTGGTGAAGAGGGGAATCCCGGTGCCTTCGCTCAAGTTAGTAGTTTAGGTTACGGTTTTTTAGTCCTCACACGTGCGGCACTCAGACGAATGGCGATGCTTCTTCATCGAGTTTGTCTTTCAGGCTCCGATTCTCCTCGGGTTGTCCATGTGAACATAGTCGACGGAGCTCTGACATAGATTCCTACCTTCTTCTTGTGACAACGAGGTTAGGGTTTCTTGTCAGGTGGTGAGATTTGATGTCTTGTGCTTTAAATTTATTTAACGGTTCAATGGCGACGACTGCGGCTCCAGGGCGTTGGTCCTTAGGGGCACGTAAATGAAGATTTCCCAACTATCACCGACAAGGTCAAGCAGCCTCCGGTAGGGGAGCGACGAAAACGGCGCGTCGGCGACTCGTTTCGCGGCGATAGTGGTTGTTCAGTGGTCTTGGAATCTTGATGTGATTTTTATTGTGTTTGAGGTGCTTTGTGCTTCGGTGAACTTTGATAGTAGATCTGGATTATTTTTGCAACAAAAAGACAATGAGGTTATAGCAGCTTTATGTTCTTCATTCTCCTTCCATAAGAAAAACAATTATATATTGTTGTTTCAGCACTTATTGTGCATGGTTCTTTTGGAGGAGGGGGCATCAAATATTTTACAATTCACGATTTTAATTCAACGTAGTATTATTATTTTGAACGGGGCTAATCCTCTTCCCACACATGAACATAACGAAAAATATGAAGTTTGAGATGAATATGAGGCCGGAAAAGGGAGAGAAGCTTGGACACAAAATTTATTAGCTCCGACTCAAATGAGCTCGGGTATAGTAAAATAAAAAATAAAAAACAATTCAAAATTTGTTGAATTTTGTTTGTGGCAAATATTGAAAAATGTTTTCAATGCTTGCAAAGTTTTATCGTTAAATGACATTTGTACAAGTCATGGCAAAAAAACGATGCTCTAAAAATGCTATTTTCAAAAGCATTTTGAAGTTATGTTTTTTTTCTGCCATGACTTCCACAAATGTCATTTCATTATGGAATTTTACAAGCACTCAAACATTTATCAATGTTTGCCACAAAAGAATCGGATTTTTTTTTCTGATTTTACTGTTCACCCCGAGCTCGGTGAAGGAAATATGCCCTAGAGTCAATAATAAAGTTGTTATTTTATATTTCCTTATTCATGGTAAAAGTTTATTATTCATGCTAGAATTTTATTGATCAGAAACTTAAATACATGTGTGACTACATAAACACACACCGTGTCCCTAGTGAGCCTCTACTAGACTAGCTCGTTGATCAAAGATGGTTAAGGTTTCCTAACCATAGATATGTGTTATCATTTGATAACGGGATCACATCATTAGGAGAATGATGTGATGGACAAGACCCATCTGTTAGCTTAGCATATTGATCGTTCAGTTTATTGCTATTGCTTTCTTCATGTCAAATATTCCTTCGACTATGAGATTATGCAACTCCTGGATACCGGAGGAATACCTTGTGTGCTATCAAACGTGACAACGTAATTGGGTGATCATAAAGATGCTCTACAGGTATATTCGAACGTGTTTGTTGAGTTGGCATAGATCGAGATTAGGATTTGTCACTCCGAGTATCAGAGAGGTATCTCTGGGCCCTCTCGGTAATACACAACATAAGCTTGCAAGCAAATGACTAAGGAGTTAGTCACAAGGTGATGTATTACGGAACGAGTAAAGAGACTTGCCGGTAACAATATTGAATTAGGTATGAAGATACCGACGATCGAATCTCGGGCAAGTAACATACCGATGGACAAAGGGAATTACGTATGTTGTCATACCGGTTCGACCGATAAAGATCTTTGTAGAATATGTAGGAGCCAATCTGGGCATCCATGTTCCGTTATTGGTTATTGACCGGATAGTTGTCTCGGTCATGTCTACATAGTTCTCGAACTCGCATGGTCCGCATGCTTAACACACCCCAGACAATTGCCTAGCCGTGTGCGGCGCCCCCCTCCACAGTTTACACCCCCGGTCATATTTTCGTAGTGATTAGGCGAAGCCCTACGGAGATCACTTCACCACCACCATCACCATGTAGTCGTGTTGCCGGAACTCATCTACTACCTCGCCGTCTTGATGGATCAAGAAGGCGGAGGACGTCACAGAGCTGGACGTGTTTAGAACACGAAGGTGTCGTGCGTTCGGTACTAGATCGGTTGGAGCACGGAGAAAGTTCGACTACATCAACCGCATTGTGAAACTGAAAGTGCTAGTTATCGACTAGAGGGGGGTGAATAGGCGATTTTTATGAAAGTCTTCAAAACATAGAAGTTTCAAAGACAAATGATAGAAATGAACCTATTGGTATGCAGCGGAAGGTAGACTACACTAGGCAAGCCATAGTCAAGTATTCAATGAAGTGAAACCACGAAGACTATTAGCAGCTAGGCAGTATGGATCAGGATGGAAGATAATATGAAGCCAAACACCACAAGTCATCACACAGTGAAGCCAAACAGATAACGCAAGCAGGCAATGACTTCACGAAGACAAACTGTAAGTAAAGAGAAGGAAGAGATAGAACCAATAGCTTGGAGAGGACAGTGATTTGTTGGACCAGTTCCAGTTGATGTGACAACTGTACGTCTGGTTAGGGAGGCCGAGATTTAACTCAGAAGACCGTGTCTTCACCTTATTCCCCTTGAGCTAAGGACACTTAGTCCTCGCCCAATCACTCTGGTAAGTCTTCAAGGTAGACTTCCAAACCTTCACAGACTTCATTCACCGGCAATCCACAATGACTCTTGGATACTCAGAATGTGACGCCTAACAAGCTGGAGGATTCATAGTCCTCAAGTGTAACAAGTCTTCAGATCACGCAGACAGAAAGACTTCAGTGATGCCAAACACTCTTTGGGCTCTGGGTGTTTTGGGCTTTGTCCTCGCAAGGATTCTCTCTCAAAGGCTTCGGAGGTGGGTTGCTCTCAAACGACAAAAGTCGTGCACTAACTCTGAGCAGCCACCAATTTATGGTGTAGGGGGTAGGCTATTTATAGATAGGAGGCAACCCAACCTGATTTGTCCGAAATGACCCTGGGTCACTAAGGAACTGACACGTGTTCCAACGGTCAGATTTCAAACACACGCAGCAGCTTGACTTGGGCTACAAGTAAAGCCGACTCATCCAGCCCTGGATAAGATTTGCTCTCATTGTCTTCGCTCGAAGATATAGGATGTGGTTGAGCATCACTTCAGTCACTCTGACTTTGTTCATTTGGACCCCACTTAACAGTGCGGTGGTTCCTATGACTCAACAAAGAAGAAAAGGAAACAACGAAACAACTAAGTCGTCGTGCTCCATAGTCTTCATGCGTTGTCTTCTTATGTCATAGTCTTCAACGTGAATATCTTCACAGACCACCATTGTCTTCAATGTCTTCACACATTTTTAGGGGTCATCTCTGGTAGGTAAACCGAATCAATGAGGGACTACTACCTGTGATATCCTGCAATTCTCACAAACACATTAGTCCCTCAACCAGGTTTATCGTCAATACTCCAAAACCAACTAGGGGTGGCACTAGATGCACTTACAATCTCCCCCTTTTTGGTGATTGATGACAAACTGGGTGAAGTTTCCAACGGGGATAAAAGTATGTGAAACTGTAAGGGTTAAGGTATTGTCTTCATAAGTAGCAAAAGGCTCCCCCTGAAGATGTGCATATAAGTATTTTGCTTTTGAATGCAAATGCACATGGCAGGTTGTACTTGTGGAGATCCACTTCAATTTACGAAGACAATTCATCATGCATGAAAAGATATAACAACGATAATGACATGCATGATGAAAAATGGACGTCTGCGGAATGACTTCATGCGAAATTTATCATCGCATCACAGAAATAGCAAAAAAAGTAGTAGATGACCATTAAGTTTAAGTGTTACAACCCAAAGAACCAAATTAGCAAAAACGAGAGTTGTAAGCACTTGGCAAAATATAAAGCAACCACCCATATGGACCCGCTTGAAGACTATCAACTCATATGCTTCTCCCCTTTTTGTCAGTAAGGACCAAAAAGGTTTGAAGACATAGAGCCTCTACTCGTTCCCATGAGGAGTAGGAGAGGGTGCAGGGTCGATGTTGGAGTCCGGTGGTGCAGTGTCGATACGCGGTGAAGTGGTAGTAGGTGAAGTAGCATCATCTTCGTCATCGATGACTCTGGCATTGATAGTTTCCGCTCAGGAGGAGTACTCAGAGTCTTCGAGTGAGGGAGTCCAATGCAAGACAGCTTTCCTGGGAGGAGTGGAATCAAATTTGAATCTCTCTGTGAAGCCATCTTGCTGAAGATCATCTTCAGAACCGAGTAATGTCAGACTCTTCCACGACCGCCGACAGGTTTCATGAGTGACAAATGCATTTTTGGTGGCTAGATAGCGAATGCGATTAACATCCACCAGGAGACTCTGCATCTGACGCTTGAGCCAGTCATGATGCTTATCTTGTTTCTGATGCAAGGCCACGAGAAGCTCTCGGTCATTGAGTACATGAGATCTCTTCCGAGGCCTTTGAGCAATAGTGCTTTCAGTGGCTTCAGTATGGGCACGATGAGGTGCACGTGTATTTCCAGCCAAAGGATAAACACGAGTTGCAGCATGAACTCCTTCAATAGGTTGAGTGAAACTTTGACGATCGACGTTGTGAAGATAAATTGCCTGCTTGGCAGGCTCTGGGTATATGGCTTCGACAGACATATCAACCTCTGGCAGGAATATGAGATGGTTGCACGCAGAGGGCTGATAGTTGATAGCAGAGTGAAGCTTGATGAGGCGCATTACCCATGGAGCATAAAACTTCAGACCAAATATATCAGAGCCAGATGCAGCAAGTTGTCTGATGAAGAAATCCTAAGCATTGAAGCTGATGCCATTGAGAATATAGAAAACCAATGTCTTCATTGAGCCTTCAAGCTTTGCTGGAGAAGAATGTCCTTTGATGGGCCATAGAGTTCGCCTTATAATATGATAAATGGTGCAAGGCAGATACTCTAGGTTTTCAACAAAGAATTCCTTTGGATATTCGGCATCTTGTGGCAGTGGCTTCATCATGCTCAACATTTGGCTCATATTGGGCTCAGGCTTCTGGAATATGCTTTCTAACACATTGCGGTGAAGCTGACAACCAGGTTCATAAAGTTCACCTGGAGTGGGCAGGGCATTGAGCTCAATGATATCAAGAGCTTTGGCTTCATGGTGTACATTGCCTGTCATCCACTCAAGGACCCAAGTTTTCGTATCCCTGTTGTAGCCGCGAATGTGAAGAGTAGCATAGAATTGTAACAGAAGCTCTTCATTCCAATTTTCTTTGTCAGTCACAAAATGCAGAAGGCCAGCATATCTGAAGCTGTCAGGGGCTTCTTCCAAGCAGGGCAGTCCAGCAATCGCTTCGCAGTCTAGACGCATATGAGGAAAAATGCGCCCTTGATTGTATAAGACACAAGAATAATAGTTGCGCTGCTGATAGCTCCAGAACCTATCAGATGAAATTCTTGGCCTTGAATTTGGGTTCTTGGTACTATCAAAGAAGGTGTTTGATAACCCACAAGTGTAGGGGATAATTGTAGCCTCTTTCGATAAGTAAGAGTGTCGAACCCAACGAGGAGCTAAAGGTAGAACAAATAATCTCTCAAGACCTATCTGCCACTGATACGACTCTACGCACGCTTAGTGTTTGCCTTACCTAGAACAAGTATGAAACTAGAAGTATTTTGTAGGTGTTGTTGGATAGGCTTGCAAGATAATAAAAAACACATGAATATAAACTAGGGGCTGTTTAGATGAAGAAGCAATAAAGTAAATATAGCGAGTGTGGAAAAGTGGTGGTAGGAGTTGTGAAATTGTCCCTAAGCAATTGACTACGTTACTAGACCGGTAATCACTATTGCAATTCTATTTGAGGGAGAGGCATAAGCTAACATACTTTCTCTTCTTGGATCATATGCACTTATGATTGGAACTCTAGCAAGCATCCGCAACTACTAAAGATCATTAAGGTAAAACCCAACCATAGCATTAAAGTATCAAGTCCCCTTTATCCCAAACGCAAACAACCTACTTACTCGGGTCTGTGCTTCTGTCACTCACGCCACCCACCATAAGCAAATCATGAACATATTGCAAACCCTACAACGGGAATCCCTCATGCTTGCGCGACACGGAGGGCACAATAGGACAACACCAATAATAAAACATGCAATTCAAACCAACCATAGCAATTCATCAATCACCGGTAGGACAACGAAAATCTACTCAGACATCATAGGATGGCAACACATCATTGGATAATAATATGAAGCATAAAGCACCATGTTCAGGTAGAGGGTACAACGGGTTGCGGGAGAGTGGACGACTGAATATAGATGGGGGAAGGTGATGGAGATGTTGGTGAAGATGGCGGAGGTGTTGGTGAAGATCGCGGTGATGATGATGGCCCCCGGTGGCGTTCTGGCGCCACCGGAAGCAAGGGGGAGAGAGCCCCCCTTCTTCTTCTTCCTTGACCTTCTCCCTAGATGGGAGAAGGGTTTCCCCTCTGGTCCTTGGCTCCCATGGCATGGGAGGGGCGAGAGCCCCTCCGAGATTGGATCTGTCTCTCTGTCTCTCTTTGTTTATGCGTCCCCGATTCTGCCCTGGCATCATTTCTTTTATATGCGGAGATCCGTAAATCCGATTGGATTGAAACCTTCGCCCAGATATTTTTCCAAAAATTAGCTTTCTTGCGGCCAAAGTAGAGCATCAACCGCCTTACGAGGGGCCCACGAGGGTCAGGGGCGCGCCCACTTAAAGTGGTGGCATGGGCCACCCTCGTGGCCACCTCGGGCACCGTCTCGCGTTGATTCTTCCTCCCAAAAATCACAAATATTCCAAAAAAATTCTCCGTCCGTTTTTATCCCGTTTGGACTCCGTTTGATATGGGGTTCCTGCGAAACATAAAACATGCAACAAACAGGAACTGACACTGGGCACTGGATCAATATGTTAGTCCCAAAAAATAGTATAAAAAGTTGCCAAAAGTATATGAAAGTTGAATAATATTGGCATGGAACAATCAAAAATTATAGATACGACGGAGACGTGTCAGCATCCCCAAGCTTAATTCCTGCTCGTCCTCGAGTAGGTAAATGATAGAAAGATATTTTTTGATGTGGAATGCTACCTAGCATAATCTTGATGAGATATCTAATCATGGCATGAATATTAAGACACGAGTGATTCAAAGCAATAGTATATCATTTGACATAAAAACAATAATACTTCAAGCGTACTAATAAAGCAATCATGTCTTTTCAAAACAACATGGCCAAAGAAAGTTATCCCTACAAAATCATATAGTCTGGCCGTTGCTCTATCTTCATCACCCAAAGTATTTAATCATGCACAACCCCGATGACAAGCCAAGCAATTGTTTCATACTTTAGTAATATCAAACTTTTTCAACTTTCACGCAATACATGAGCGTGAGCCATGGACATAGCACTATATGTGGAATAGAATGGTGGTTGTCGAGAAGACAAAAAAGGAGAAGATAGTCTCACATCAACTAGGCGTATCAATGGGCTATGGAGATACCCATCAATAGATATCAATGTTAGTGAGTAGGGATTGCCATGCAACGAATGCACTAAGAGCTATAAGTGTATGAAAGCTCAAACTGAAAACTAAGTGGATGTGCATCCAACTTGCTTGCTCATGAAGCCCTCGGGCATTTGAGGAAGCCCATCATCGGAATATACAAGCCAAGTTCTATAATGAAAATTCCCACTAGTATATGAAAGTGATAACATAGGAGACTCTCTATATGAAGAACATGGTGCTATTTGAAGCACAAGTGTGGTAAAAGGATAGTAAGATTGGCCCTTCTCTCTTTTTCTCTCATTTTTTTCTTCCTTTTTTTATTTTTTTCGGCGGGCTTCTTTGGCCTCTCTTTTTTATTTGGGCTTCTTTGGCCTCTTTTATTTTTCATAAAGTCTGGAGTCTCATCCCGACTTGTGGGGGAATCATAGTCTCCATCGTCCTTTCCTCACTGGGGCAATGCTCTAATAATGATGATCATCACACTTTTATTTACTTACAACTCAATATTACAACTTGATATCCAGAACAAAGATATGACTCTATATGAATGCCTCCGGCGGTGTACCGGGATGTGCAATGATCTACCATAGCAATGACATCAAAAACAAGCCATGAAAACATCATGCTAGCTATCTTACGATCATGCAAAGCAATATGACAAGGAATGCTCAAGTCATGTATATGATGATGATGGGAGTTGCATGGCAATATATCTCGGAATGGCTATGGAAATGCCATAATAGGTAGGTATGGTGGCTGTTTTGAGGAAGGTATATGGTGGGTGTATGGTACCGGCGAAAGTTGCGCGGCACAAGAGAGGCTAGCAATGGTGGAAGGGTGAGAGTGCGTATAATCCGTGGACTCAACATTAGTCATAAAGAACTCATATACTTATTGCAAAAATCTACAAGCCATTGAAAACAAAGTACTTGCATGCTCCTAGGGGGATAGATTGGTAGGAAAAGACCATCGCTCGTCCCCAACCGCCACTCATAAGGAAGGCAATCAATAAATAAAATTGTGCTCCAACTTCATCACAAAGCGGTTCACCATACGTGCATGCTTCGGGAATCACAAACCTCAACACAAGTATTTCTACTAATCCACAAGCACCCACTAGCATGACTCTAATATCACCACCTTTATATCACAAAACTATTGCAAGGAATCAAACATATCATATTCAGCGATCTACAAGTTTGTGTAGGATTTTATGACTAACCATGTGAATGACCAATTCCTGTCATCTTTCTAAATAGATATAAGTGAAGCAAGAGAGTTTAATTCTTTCTACAAAAGATATGCCCACGCTCTAACAAATATAAGTGAAGCAAAAGAGCATTCTAGAAATGGCGGTTTTCTATGTGAAGAGAAACATGCAATCCAAACTTCAAAAGAAATAAGTGAAGCAAAAGAGCATTCTAGAAATGGCGGTTTTCTATGTGAAGAGAAACATGCAATCCAAACTTCAAAAGAAATAAGTGAAGCACATGAAGCATTCTATAAAGCCATACTCAAAAGATATAAGTGAAGTGCAATGAGCATTCTATAAATCAACCGTGGACTATCTCATACCAGCATGGTTCATAAAGGAAAAGTGAAAACTAAATGCAAAAGACGCTCCAAGACTTGCAGATATCGCATGAACGAAATGAATCCGAAAACATACCGATACTTGTTGAAGAAAGAGGGGATGCCTTCCGGGGCATCCCCAAGCTTAGACGCTCGAGTCTCCTTGAATATTTACTTGGGGTGCCTTGGGCATCCCCAAGCTTGAGATCTTGCCTCTCTTCCTTTTCCTCATATCGAGACCTCCTCGATCAAACACTTCATCCACACAAAAACTTCAATAGAAAACTCGGTAAGATCCGTTAGTATAATAAAGCAAATAACTACTCTAAGTACTATTGCAAACCAATTCATATTTTGTTTTAGCATTGTGTCTACTGTAATATAACTTTTTCATGGCTTAATCCACTGATAGAAATTGATAGTTTCATCAAAACAAGCAAACTATGCATCAAAAACATAATCTGTCAAAAACAGAACAGTCTGTAGCAATCTGAACATTCACCATACTTCTGGTACCCCAAAAATTCTACCAAAATTAGAGAAAATAAACATTTTTACAGAAAGACATTGCAAAAAGAATCAGAACCATTTGACGTTCCAGTTAAAAATGTAAAATCGTGCACTACAGCCAAAGTTTCTGTCCCGCACCACACAAACCAACAAGCATTGTAAACATCCTAAAGGCAAACCTTGGCACATTATTTTTATAATACAATGGATTTGTACAAGGGGATAATTATTTTTGTTCAAAAGTTTCTGTAATCAAGATTCACAAAGTTTCCGTGAGCATGAACAAAGTTCAAGGAGCTCTTCCACTTCAACATTGCTTGTCTTTCTCACTTTCACTTCCCTTTTTGAAAAGTTTTGGGTTCCCATATTTATTTATTTTGTTTTAAAACTTTATGAAAACACTCAATAGAAATAAATGAATCTCTAATACTTCCGGGTTGTCTCCCTGGCAACGCTTTCTTTAAAGCCATTAAGCTAGGCATAAAGTGCTCAAGTGATGGATCCACCCGGATCCCAAGGTATATCAAAGCCAATTTTAATTAACAATGATTTGTAATTTAGTAGTGATCTCAAAGTAACATATATCATGCAACAATGAAGTCTAACTCTCTTCCTATGCATCGGCATGTCATAAAAGAACAATTCAAGCACACATAGTAAAGGCAAATGCGTAGTATAAGCAGTTTCTTGCAATTTTATCATATTGGAAACACAGAGAAGTGAAGATATAGTTCCTCTCTCATAATAATTGCAAGTAGGAGCAGCAAGCACATGCATATTATGTCTATCAAAATCATCATGTGTAGCAGTAAAAGGCAACCCATCAATATAATCCTTAATAAGCACAAACTTCTCCGATATAGTGTAGTTGGGAGAATTCAAAAAGATAATAGGACGATCATGTGTGGGTGCAATAGAAACAATTTCATGTTTAACATAAGGAACTATAGCAAGTTCATCTCCATAAGCATAATTCATATTGGCGTCTTGGCCACAAGCATAGCAAGCTTCATCAAAAAGGGATATTTCAAGAGAATCAACGGGGTCATAACAATCATCATAGCAATCATCCTTCGGTAAGCACAAAGGGGAATTAAACAATGTATGAGTTGAAGAGTTACTCTCATTAGAAGGTGGGCACGGGTAGCTAATCCACTCTTCCTCCTTTTGTTCTTCGCTCTCCTCATCATCTTTTTCATCCAATGAGCTCACAGTTTCATCAATTTCTTCTTCCATAGCTTCCTGCAAAATATTAGTCTCTTCTTGGACAGCGGAGACTTTCTCAATAAATGCATCAATATTGGAATTGTATTCATAATTTTCATAGCAATATCTAAGTATAGCAAAAAAATTAGGTCTATAAACTGAATCATCAAAATCATCAAACTCTTTAAACATAGATTCAATCTCATAAGCACCCATAAAAGCAACAAATTCTTCTATTTGTTCCACATCATAGTAATCATAGATACCATTAGCATAAGAAGCCAAGGTTTTATTATCATTGAATTTGCATGAAAAGGGAAGGTGTGGAGCCTTCATCCTAGAGCAACAAGTATAATCATATCTCAAGCATAGTTGCCTAGCGTACCAATATAACATATAATTTTGATCCCATAATAGCTTCCCTTTTTGTGTCAAGCGATAATCCCTAAAGTATTCACATTGATCCAACGTGTCTCCCATAACATAATTGAATGGGTTTTTCTCAGGATTATCAAAGTAGTACATAATTTCTTTCACATAACAAGCATCGAGGGTTTTAGGAGGTTCCCCATCTCCATGAGCAGCGAGTACACCTAATTTTTTTGGTATTTCATGTTCCATATCCATAACTAAAGATAGAGAACAACTAAGAACAACAAATAAAAATTACTTAGTGATAAAGCAAACAAGCACACACGAGAATATTCACCCCATGCTATGACTCCCCGACAACGGCGCCAGAAAAAAGGTCTTGATAACCCACAAGTGTAGGGGATAATTGAAGCCTCTTTCGATAAGTAAGAGTGTCGAACCCAACGAGGAGCTAAAGGTAGAACAAATATTCTCTCAAGTCCTATCTGCCACTGATACGACTCTACGCACACTTAGTGTTCGCCTTACCTAGAACAAGTATGAAACTAGAAGTACTTTGTAGGTGTTGTTGGATAGGCTTGCAAGATAATAAAGAACACATAAATATAAACTAGGGGTTGTTTAGATAAAGAAGCAATAAAGTAAATATAGCGAGTGTGGAAAAGTGGTGGTAGGAGTTGTGAAATTGTCCATCAAACAGTGACAAGCTCGTCGCGATAAAATGCTTGCTCAATGGTGTGGGGCCTTGGAGGCGGTACAGGAGCATTGGCATCGACATTGGCTTCAGATTGCACATTTGCTTCAGGTGCATCATTGGCTTCAGACACCATATTCACTGTAGGCACCATATTAGCTTCAGGCATGACAACGTCATTGGCTTCAGTGTTGTTTGTGGCCGCCTCAGTATTTTCAACCTCCACTTGAGGAGATGGAGGGTCTTGCATAGTCACATTCTCTTCGAGAATGACTTGATCTGGGACAGGAGGTGTAGCAACTCTCTCTTCTCTTCTTGATTCTTCATCGGCTGATGTAGCCGGAATGTCTTCGGCCGCTTTGGCTGCAGACACAGGAACCGTCGCAGAAGGATTCTCTTCAGGGAACACTTGACGTGCCACTGAGCTAGATTGGTGTGAGTCCTCTTTTGGGATTGTAGACATGGAGACCGATGGCCTGAGGCCTTTGCGAAGCTGTTGGAATACGAGCGACGCCTTTGGTGATGGTGTGGTCTCCATGTAGTTGTCGTCATTGACAATTGGGCTAGTGACTTGCACCGGTGGAGTACGGGGTGTTGCATCTCGAACGGGGTTTTCTTCTTGTGGGCACTCAGCCCATGAATGATCCTGAGCAATTAGCGTCAATGGACGACCAATGCTGATGTAATCGCAACTCGTTGGAGCAGGCGATGATATCAATTGATGCTCTAACCGAGGAAGGACTTCATCATCAACAACATTGTCTTCATGACCAATGTCTTCAGCTGCGTTGGGGTCAACAACTGGAACTTGCTCTTCTTCGTGAGCCTTTGTGGAAGCAGGCTGGTGGAGTACAACTCGACACTCTTGGTTTGAGGTAGCAGGGGGAGCAACAAATATGGGTTCAACAAAGAGTGGCTGAGAGGCTGCAGCACGCTCTTTCTTTGAAGACTTAGATTCCTTAGTCTTCAGCTTCTTCTTAGAAGGAGCATCGTCAGATGCGCCCTTGTGCTTGCGTTTTTTAGCTTCAACTTCAACCGCTCTTGTCTTATTCAGTTCAGAAACTGTTGAGGGGACCTTAGGCTTCGAGCATGTCATACTGGCAGGGAAGACAATGTGAGGTTCTTCCCGCCTTGGTGCAGTGGGGGTCTCAGCAGACTTCTTCTTCTTGGTAGCCATCCTGGGATCAATGCCAGGCCATCCAAGAGCTTTACGCTTCTCAACTTCATTATGAGCTTGAACACACTTTGCAGCAAGGTCTTTCATCCACTCTCTTGAACCTTTTGCTTCTTCACGTTTCTTGTGAAACGCTTCCTTGAGGTCATGCAGCAGCTGCTTGAAGTTTTGAACATCAGTCACGCTGAGCTTGGCCATGTGCTTCTTGAATTGAGCTTTTTCATAGTTAATTTTGTTCTTCAGCTCAACTATTTTCTGAGCAAGAGCTAGCTCATTTGCAATGGCACCATGGAAAGAGACACTGATGCCAATGGGAAGTTGAATATCATCAATACTAAGGTCCGGATTGGCAAACCACTGGGTAGATCATTGAAGATTTCCGCCTCTTGCTTGCTCTTTATCAACAGCTCAAGAGCATCTTCAGCAAGATCTTCATCACTTGAAAGATCAATGGCTTCATCTTCGTTGCGAAGCACAGCGAATGGTGTCAGAGATTGTCCTGTGGCCTTCTTAGGCAATGGCTTATTGGTATTTTTAGACACATGAGATAAATCCTTTGATTGCACACTGGATTCAGGTGGTACAATCCTCAGAGGCTTCCTTGCTGAATCTTTTGGTGAAGAAGGTGGCTTAGAAGCTTTTGTCTTCTTCCTTTTCTTTTCCTTGGGTGGTGAGGGAGCAGCTTCAGTATCAGCATCACCATCAGAGTGCTCCACTACTGCTCTTTGTGGAGCAATGTGAGACAGAAGCCCATCGAAATTGGCAAAGGGGCCAATTCTGTTTCATTGGCTTCACGTGTCCCATTAGATCTGGGAGCAGAGGGGCCATGGTTGAAGTTGAGGCCATAGTCTTTCGCATTCTGGGCAGCAGAATCTTTGGCAAACTGAAAGTTGCGCTTGAAGAGATTGTCGTCATGACACCATGATAAGGAGGATGGGTCGGCATTTTTAGGCTGCGGTCCTTTGACCATGCAAGGATAGAATTCCTGCGCAATAGCTTCAGCCTTGTTCTTCGGTACTAGGCCGCGATACAGACAATCTCCCCATGGATGCTTGATGGCGTTCTTCTCAGCATATTCAGGCGTGACGAATTTGTACTTGAACCACTCCTCAACCCAATATCTTCGGATCCACTGAATCCAGTTCTTGCACTGGGTGTAGGTTTCTCCAGGGTCCGACTTGTATTGTTCATACAAGGTAGGAGGCAGATCAAGAGCTGTATTGCCTCGGCGTTGCCTGCCACCCTTTCGAGTAGACTTTTCTGAAGCCTTAATATTTAAACTGACTGGCTTCAGCACAGAGAGTGGCTTTCATCTAATTGGCTTCAGACAAGAACTGGCTTCAGGAGATTCAATGTGATGCTGTAAGTATTCTGCAAATGAATGCAGACTATGAGAACCAAGGGATTCTCCCATGGACATGTACCTGTGACAGCATTAGAGATGCGAGGGAAGGGGAAGAGGTCATATGCATTCTTAGGAGATTTTGAAGATAAATCAGTTTTGAAGACATTGACCTCATAGTGCGAAGACATTCACTTATTTGGAGAGAGTTGGTTCCAGATTTGTACGAATCCATGAATAAGTACAAGTGAGGAATCTAACTTGTTGTGAAGCATAAGTGAATATACTAGGCATGATATGAGATGCAGAACATGATATATTCAATTTTGTAGGCATAGAAACCACTTTTGGTAGAGAAGGGTGAATCTATCGGATCAAAGAGGCAGTAGAAAGTAAGTTTTAATTACCACACAAAGAACTGCTAGACAAAACAGAGTAGGAGGCCGAGCAGTTCAATCTCCCGTGCCCTAACTTAGCGACGGAAGACACCTACATCAGCGGCGGAGAAGACGAGGTCCGCGGCCAGCGTGAGGACGATGTCGGTGAGGTCGCGGCAGCTAAGCGCTTCGTCGCCGACGTCGTTGTGAGCTAGCGGAGGCGTTAGGGTTTTGTGGAGGTGGTGAGGTAGAAGAACAGATTATGACCGCGTTGGTGAGAATTTATAAGGAAGAGGAGGGCGGCTCAACGCAATTACGCAGGTGCCCCTAGCGGTTCACATATGGAAGACACATGGCATACATGCAACTCATTGAGAGTTGTTCCATGTTCACACGCACGCCTGGATTGTCGGGTGGTCGTTCTGGCTTCTCTGGATTTCAGGCAATAAGGATGCAACATTAAAAACAGATTCAACGTTTTTCTTTGTATCTTCTGCTGACAAGGACGCAGAGAAGACATTTGACAGTTTCAATAGAATGCATATGATTTGGATAGATAGAATTTGAGGTAGAAGCATAGAAGAGGTTAGGGTCTGATCACATTCACTTAGATCAAAAATTTAAACATGAAGACATAGCTATAAGTGAATGCTGTAGAGGACAGAACACAATTATACATATATATCAGAATGAGACCAAATCAACATTGTGAAGATAAACATGAAGTCAAATCAATGTTGAAGACAAATCAAATGCGAAGACTTTGAAAATGTAACGCCAAATGAAGCACTTCAAACAAAAGTTTGGTGGTGGCGTTACCCACCGCATACAAAGTATTAGACCCAGACACGACGCACAATTATCGTGGCACTCCGAAGTCAAATTCCGCATTAATGTATTCACACTTAGAGCGTATGTCTTCATTGATTGAAGATATATGTTACTTTGTGTGTTGCACATCTAAGTCATCTACATGCATAAGTGTTAGGATGTGTGTCCAATCATAGGACATTTGAGGATTCTAAGATATTTAGCTCACACCGCAACTTGCAAAACATTTTCTCATCCAAGGGCTTTGTGAAGATATCTGCCAATTGCTCTTTAGTGTTGAAGTGAATGATATCAATATCTTCCTTCACAACATGATCTCTGAGAAAGTGATGAAGAATTCCAATGTGCTTTGTCTTCGAGTGCTGAACTGGGTTGTTGGCAATCTTGATGGCGCTTTCATTGTCGCAGTAGAGTGGCACATGCTTCAGGTGAACACCATAGTCCTTGAGAGTTTGCTTCATCCAGGAAAGCTGAGCACAGCAAGATCCAGCAACAATGTATTCAGATTCAATAGTGGAGAGAGATACACAGTTCTGCTTCTTTGAAGACCAATAGACAAGTGATCGTCCAAGAAAGTGACATGTGCCTGATGTGGACTCGCGATCAACCTTGTCACCAGCATAATCAGCATCTGAATATCCAACTAGATCAAACTCTGAGCCCTTTGGATACCATAATCCTAGTGTTGGGGTGTAAGCCAAATATCGAAGAATTCGCTTCACAGCTTAGTGATGCGATTCCTTTGGTGCCGCATGGAACCGGGCACACATGAAAACACTAAGCATTATATCTGGCCTAGATGCACATAAATAAAGTAAAGAACAAATCATGGAGCGGTTATACCTTTTAATCAAATTCTTTACCATTGGCGTCGGAACTCAGATGACTCTTGGTTGGCATTGGCATCGTGTATCCCTTGCAATCTTGCATTCCAAACTTCTTCAGGCAATCTTTGAGGTATTTTTCTTGAGATATGAAGATGCCGTTGCTCTGCTGACGAATTTGAAAACCAAGGAAGAACTTCAGCTCACCCATCATGGACATCTAATATTGCTCTTGCATCATGTGTCCAAACTCATCACTATATCTCTTGTCAGTGCAACCAAAGATAATGTCATCCACATAGATTTGGCATACAAATAGTTATCCATCATATGTCTTCGCGAAAAGTGTAGGATCTAGAGAACTAGGTTTGAAGCCTTTGCTCTTTAGGAAGTCTTTGAGTGTGTCATACCAAGCACGAGAAGCTTGTTTGAGGCCATATAGTGCCTTGTTGAGCTTGTATACCATATCAAGATGTTTTGGATCTTCAAAGCCAGGAGGTTGTGCAACATACACTTCTTCTTCAATTTTGCCGTTGAGAAAAGCACTCTTCACATCCATTTGATACAGACGGATGTTGTGATGGTTCGCATAGGCTAACAGTATGCGAATGGCTTCGAGCCTACCCACCGGAGCAAATGTTTCATCAAAGTCAATCCCTTCTACTTGAGTATATCCTTGAGCAACAAGACGAGCCTTGTTTCTGACAACTTGACCATGCTCATCTTGCTTGTTGCGATATATCCATTTGGTGCCTATGATGTTGTGCTTGTGAGGATCAAGACGCTTGACCAATTCCCACACATTGTTCATCTTTAATTGTTGAAGCTCTTCTTGCATAGCTTGAATCCATTCAGGTTCCATAAATGCTTCAGCAACTTTCTTAGGTTCAGATATTGAAACAAATGCAAAGTGCCCACAGAAATTTGCTAGCTCCGTTGCTCTTGAACGAGTGAGTGGACCAGGTGCATTTATGTTGTCAATTATCTTCTCAATCTGAACTTCATTTGCAACACGAGGATGAACTGGACGAAGATTTTGCTCTTGCTGAGTATTAGCATCATGTTGATTATTGTCTTCAGGTTGATTAGGCGCAGAAATAATAAGTTCCTCTTCAGCCTGTGCCTCAGAAGGTATGATTTCTCTAGTTCCCATAAGCTTGATGGATTCACCAGGTGGAACTTCATCTAGCACATTCGGCAGGTGCTCTCTTTGCGAGCCGTTAGTCTCATCGAACCGCACATCCACAGTTTCAACCACTTTATGGTGAAAGAGGTTGAAGACTCTGTAGGAGTGCGAATCCTTTCCGTAACCAAGCATAAAACCTTCATGTGTTTTTGGTGCAAATTTTGAAGTGTGATGTGGATCCTTGATCCAGCACCTAGCACCAAATACTCTGAAGTAGCTTACATTTGGCTTCTTACCAATCAGGAGCTCATAGGATGTCTTCTTCAGAAGCTTGTGAGGATAAACACGGTTGATGACATGGCATGCAATGTCAATGGCTTCGGACCAGAATTTCCTTGGAGTCTTGTATTCATCAAGCATCGTCCGAGCCATCTCAATGAGTGTTCTGTTCTTGCGCTCCACAATGCCATTCTGCTGAGGTGTGTAGGGAGCAGAAAACTCATGAGTGATGCCCAATGTATCAAGGTAAGTGTCGAGGCCGGTGTTCTTGAATTATGTGCTGTTGTCACTTCTGATGTGCTTGATCTTGACGCCATAGTTCGTCATGGCACAATTGGCGAAGCGTCTGAAGACATCCTGCACTTCGTTTTTGTAGAGGATTATATGCACCATGTATATCTTGAATAATCATCAACAATAACGAAGCCATAGAGACAAGCAGTGGTAGTGAGAGTAGAGTAGTGAGTAGGGCCAAAGAGATCCATATGAAGCAGCTCGAAGGGTTGAGATGTCGTCATGATTGTCTTCGAGGGATGCTTGGCCCTTGTCATCTTTGCAGCTTCGGAGGCACCGCACAGATGATCCTTTTTGAACTTGACGCCCTCGATCCCAACGACATGTTTCTTCTTCGTGAGTGTGTACAAGTTCCTCATGCCCACATGTCCTAGCCTCCGATGCCAGAGCCAGCACTCTGAAGCTTTTGCTAGAAGACATACGGCCAACTGTGGTCCTGCTGAGAAATCTACCATATATAGATCATCTTTTTGATACCCTTCAAAGACTAGAGACTTGTCAGATTCCATTAGTACAAGGCAACGATATTTTCCAAATATCACAATCATGTTTAAGTCACAGAGCATTGAGATAGACATTAAGTTGAAACCAAGGGATTCAACAAGCATAACTTTATCCATGTGTTGATCCTTTAAGATTGCAACTCTACCCAGACCCAATACCTTGCTTTTACCAGTATGAGCAAATGTGATATGATTCTTGTCAGACGGACGTAGTGTTGATTCCATCAGAAGACTTCGATCGCCAGTCATGTGGTTAGTGCATCCAATGTCCATAATCCATTCTGTAGACTTTGGTGTCATACCCTACAGTGCAGTTAGGGGGATAGGCTTCACCAAGGGTATTGTGAAGCATAAACATTTGACGAACAAGCGGATTATCAAAGCTTAGATCTAGGTTAGGACTGATAGGATGACAGGCAAGCGAATCAGGAACAAAATACATAGTAAGACCATTTGGGCATTTTACCTTGCGCCCCACAAGATGTTTTAGGTCCCCAGCAATAGCATCGGACACCTTTGATTTCCGGCTGGAGACCTTTCCCTGCAAAAGAGAGTTAAGTTTTCTTAACCACCCCCATTTTCAGGGGTGGCTTCGAAGCAATGAGTCTAAGTGCAGCGTCTGAGAACTTCGCTTTGGAGCCCTAGCAAATAGCCTTGCAGGAGGTGAATAATACTCATATGAATGAGCAGAAAAGTTCTTAGTTTTATGAACATAGCGATTTTAGGAAACACGTTCATATTCATAAGCCTGAGTATGATTTCCCTGCAAAACATTGGCGTTAGGGTGGCTCTGCTGAGTCCTCTGTCTGTATGAAGCCTTTGAACCATATGAAGCCTTTGGTCTGGGGTTTGTCTTCTTCCCTTGTGGTGTCCTGATGACATTTACAAGAAGATTCTCAAGACAACTTTTGGGTACCCAGATCTTCTTCATAGGTGGCCCATTCCTGCAGTTAGTACCAATATACCTGGAAAACACTTCACCATTCTGATTCTTAAATAGTTTATAGTTTGCATCAAAGGATTCATCAATGATAATGGGGTTAGCACAAGTAAAGCCAGATAAGGTGGATGGATCCACTGAAGGTTCCTTCGCAGCAACCCATGTGGTTTTGGGGTACTGCTCGGGCTTCCAGTAAGAACCATCAACATTCATTTTCCTCTCGAACCCAACACCCTCTTTCCTAGGGTTTCCATTCAGAATCTGCTTTTTGAGGACATCACATAATGTCTGATGCCCTTTGAGGCTTTTGTACATCCCTGTCTCAAGCAATGTCTTCAATCTAGCATTTTCATCAGCAATAGTAGTTGTATCCTTAGCAGAGGGGTTAGTTACCACATCAGCAGTTGAAGATATTGCAACAATAGCAACAGTAGAACATTCAGCAACAGAGGTAGCGTTATCACGCTCAAGATTCAAATCCTTCCTGAGCGAGACTGATCTTTTGAGCGCGAAGTGACTCGTTCTCCTTTTGAAGATCTTCATGAGCCGCTCTCAATTTCTCAAGCTCTTGTTTCCTTTGAATATAATCGTAGGAGAGCTTTTCATGAGTTGTTGAGAGTGTATCATGACGACTTTCAAGTTCCTTGTACTTAACATGAAGATTTTTTATGTCTTCAATTAAGGATTGGGATCGGGTCATTTCCGCGTCCAACAGGTCATCGCTTTTGTCTAGCAATTTTTGAATATGTTCCATAGCTTTCTGTTGTCCAGTTGCAATTTTAGCAACTGTTTTGTAGCTAGGTTTAGATTCACAATCAGAGTCGTCTTCACTTGATGTTTGAAAGTAAGCATCGTGTGAGTTTACCTTGGCACCACGTGCCATGAAGCAGTAGGTGGGAGCAGAGTCGTCCTTGTCATTAGCGTCAGCATTGGTGACAGAGCCATTGTCTTTAGTGTTGAAGATGGACTTGGCAACGTAGGCTGTGGCTAGAGCCAGGCTTGCAACGCTAGAGTCGGTCTCCTCCTCAGACTCCACCTCCGCCTCCTCAAAAGCAGACTCCTCCTTTGAATCCATCTCCTTGCCAACAAAAGCACGAGCCTTGCCAGATGAACTCTTCTTGTGTGATGAAGACTTGGACGAAGACTTGGAAGAAGACTTTGAGGATTTCTTATTCTTCTTGTCATCAGAATCATATTCCTTGCTCTTCTTCTTCTTCTTCTCATTGTCCCATTGTGGACATTCAGAGATGTAGTGACCAGGTTTCTTGCACTTGTGGCATGTTCTCTTCTTGTGGTCATGAGTAGAAGCTTCATCATTTCTTGAGCTGGATCGTGAAGACTTTCTGAAGCCTTTCTTCTTAGTGAATTTCTGGAACTTCTTCACAAGCATAGCAAGCTCCTTTTGAATGTCTTTAGGATCACCAGAACTGCAGTCAGATTCTTCTTCAGATGAGGAAATAGCCTTTGCCTTGAAAGCGCGAGTTCGGCCATAGTTGGGACCATAGATGTCTCTTTTCTCAGATAGTTGAAACTCATGTGTGTTGAGCCTCTCAAGTATGTTAGATGGATCGAGTGTCTTGAAGTCGGGGTGTTCTTGAATCATCAGGGCTAGGGTGTCAAACGAGCTGTCAAGTGATCTCAGGAGTGTCTTGACGATTTCATGCTTGGTGATCTCAGTGGCGCCGAGAGCATGAAGCTCATTTGTGATATCAGTGAGGCGATCAAGTGTGAGCTGGACATTCTCATTGTCGTGTCTCTTGAAGCGGTTGAAGAGATTGTGAAGAACACTGATCCTTGAGTCTCTCTGGGTTGATACGCCTAGACTAGCTTCGACGTTTCCAGAGCACTCACACGACCATACTGTCCTTTGGTCAGATGACCACAGACGATGTTCTTGGCAGTAGAATCCAGTTGAACAAACTTCTTGACATAAGCAGGGGTGACACCTTCACCAGTCTTGGGAACACCATTCTTGATGACATAGCATAGATCAACATCAATGGCTTCAAGATGCATGCGCATCTTATTCTTCTAGTAGGGGTAATCAGTGCCATCGAAGACAGAGCACACAACAGAGACTTTGATTATCCCTACAGTCGCCATAGCTAAAACTCCAAGTGGTTAAACCGAATCACACATAACAAGGGAGTACCTTGCTCTGATACCAATTGAAAGTGCTAGTTATCGACTAGAGGGGGGGTGAATAGGCGATTTTTATGAAAGTCTTCAAAACATAGAAGTTTCAAAGACAAATGATAGAAATGAACCTATTGATATGCAGTGGAAGGTAGACTACACTAGGCAAGCTATAGTCAAGTATTCAATGAAGTGAAACCACGAAGACTATTAGCAGCTAGGCAGTATGGATCAGGATGGAAGATAGTATGAAGCCAAACACCACAAGTCGTCACACAGTGAAGCCAAACAGATAATGCAAGCAGGCAATGACTTCATGAAGACAAACTGTAAGTAAAGAGAAGGAAGAGATAGGACCTGTAGCTTGGAGAGGACAGTGATTTGTTGGACAAGTTCCAGTTGTTGTGATAACTGTACGTCTGGTTAGGGAGGCTAAGATTTAACTCAGAAGACCGCGTCTTCACCTTATTCCCCTTGAGCTAAGGACACTTAGTCCTCGCCCAATCACTCTGGTAAGTCTTCAAGGTAGACTTCCAAACCTTCACAGACTTTGTTCACCGGCAATCCATAATGACTCTTGGATGCTCAGAACGCGACGCCTAACCGGCTGGAGGATTCACAGTCCTCAAGTGTATAAAGTCTTCAGATCACGCGGACGGAAAGACTTCAGTGATGCCAAACACTCTTTGGGCTCTGGGTGTTTTGGGCTTTGTCCTTGCAAGGATTCTCTCTCAAAGGCTTCGGAGGTGGGTTGCTCTCAAACGACAAAAGCCGTGCACCAACTCTGAGCAACCACCAATTTATGGTGTAGGGGGTAGGCTATTTATAGACAGGAGGCAACCTGACCTGATTTGTCTGAAATGACCCTGGGTCACTAAGGAACTGACACGTGTTCCAACGGTCAGATTTCAAACACACGCGACAGCTTGACTTGGGCTACAAGTAAAGCTAACTCATCCAGCTCTGGATAAGATTTGCTCTCATTGTATTCGCTCGAAGACATAGGATGTGGTTGAGCATCACTTCAGTCACTCTAACTTTGTTCACTTGGACCCCACTTAACAGTGTGGTGGTTCCTATGACTCAACAAAGGAGAAAAGGAAACAACGAAACAACTAAGTCGTCGTGCTCCATAGTCTTCATGCGTTGTCTTCTTATGTCATAGTCTTCAACGTGAATATCTTCACAGACCACCATTGTCTTCAATGTCTTCACACATTTTTAGGGGTCATCTCCGGTAGGTAACCCGAATCAATGAGGGACTACTACCTGTGTTATCCTGCAATTCTCACAAACACATTAGTCCCTCAACCAGGTTTATCATCAATACTCCAAAACTAAGTAGGGGTGGCACTAGATGCACTTACAGAAACGCTTGCGCTTACGGTCTATGATGGTATGCAGACATACTCTCCCCTAGTTTCTATGCATCTCCATGGATAGATCATTGCATGTGCGTCGATTTTTTGTTTGTTTTCCATGCAACATTCTGCAACAGTGGTATCATGAGCCAGGTCTATGTGTAGATGATATGTACGAGTAGAGCACAAAGAGTTGTGGGCGGTGATAGTCATACTGCTTACCACCAAAGTCTTATTTTGATTTGGCAGTATTGTGAGAAGAAGCGGCCCGGACCAACCTTACATGTCCACACACATGAGATCGGCTCCACCGACTGACATGCAACTAGTTTTCCATAAAGGTGGCTGGCGCGTGTCTGTTTCTCCTACTTTAGTTGAATTGAATTTGACTACGGTCGGTCCTTGAAGAAGGTTAAAACAACAAACTTGATGAAACACCATTGTGGTTTTTGCATAGGTAAGAAGGGTTCTTGCTAGAAGCCCGTAGCAGCCACGTAAAACTTGCAACAACAAAGTAGAGGACGTCTAACTTGTTTTTGTAGGGCATGTTGTGATGTGATATGGCCAAGACATGATGTGATATACATTGTTGTATGAGATGATCATGTTTTGTAGTTTATCGGCAACCGGCAGGAGCCTTATGGTTGTCTCTTTATTATATGAAATGCAAACGCCATGTAATTGCTTTACTTTATCACTATACGTTAGCGATAGTTGTAGAACCAATAATTGGCGAGACGACCACGACGCTACGACGGAGATCAAGGTGTCGAGCCGGTGACGATGGAGATCATGATGATGCTTTGGAGATGGAGATCAAAAGCACAAGATGATAATGACCATATCATGTCACATATTTGTTGGGTTTCGTAGTAATTTCAAAAATTTTCCTACGCGCACACAGGATCATGTGATGCATAGCAACGAGAGGAGAGTGTTGTCTACGTACCCAACGCAGACCGACTGCGGAAGCGATGACACGACGTAGAGGAAGTAGTCGTACGTCTTCACTATCCAACCGATCAAGCACCGAAACTACGGCACCTCCGAGTTCGAGCACACGTTCAGCTCGATGACGATCCCCGGACTCCGATCCAGCAAAGTGTCGGGGAAGAGTTTCGTCAGCACGACGGCGTGGTGACGATCTTGATGAACTACAGCAGCAGGGCTTCGCCTAAACTCCGCTACAGTATTATCGAGGAATATGGTGGCAGGAGGCACCGCACACGGCTAAGGAATCGATCACGTGGATCAACTTGTGTCAACTTGTGTGTTTAGAGGTGCCCCTGCCTCCGTATATAAAGGAGCCAAGGGGGGAGGGGGCGCCGGCCAAGAGGGAGAGGCGCAGGAGGAGTCCTACTCTTACCGGGAGTAGGACTCCCCCCCCAATCCTATTCCAACTAGGATTCCCAAGGGGGAAAGAGGGAGAGGGGTGGCCGGCCACCTCTCCTAGTCCTAATAGGACTAGGGGAAGGGGGGAGGCGCGCAGCCCCTTTGGGCTGCCCCTTTCTCCTTTCCACTAAGGCCCATGATGGCCCATATGGCTCCCGGGGGGTTCCGGTAACCTCCCGGTAACCCGGTAAAATCCCGATTTCACCCGGAACACTTCCGATG
The DNA here is from genome assembly GCF_002162155.2 of Triticum dicoccoides. Lineage (NCBI taxonomy): Eukaryota > Viridiplantae > Streptophyta > Magnoliopsida > Poales > Poaceae > Triticum > Triticum dicoccoides. The sequence goes on from NC_041389.1 coordinate 308,555,880, forward strand.
TCCAAACATAGGCTTCCAATATATCAATCTTTATGTCTCGACCATTTCGAGACTCCTCGTCATGTCCGTGATCACATCCGGGACTCCGAACAACCTTCGGTACATCAAAATGCATAAACTCATAATATAACTGTCATCGTAACCTTAAGCGTGCGGACCCTACGGGTTCGAGAACAATGTAGACATGACCGAGACACATCTCTGGTCAATAACCAATAGCGGGACCTGGATGCCCATATTGGCTCCTACATATTCTACGAAGATCTTTATCGGTCAGACCGCATAACAACATACGTTGTTCCCTTTGTCATCGGTATGTTACTTGCCCGAGATTCGATCGTCGGTATCCAATACCTAGTTCAATCTCGTTACCGGTAAGTCTCTTTACTCGTTCCGTAATACATCATCTCATAACTAACATATTAGTTGTAATGCTTGCAAGGCTTATGTAATGTGTATTACCGAGAGGGCCCAGAGATACCTCTCCGACAATCGGAGTGACAAATCCTAATCTCGAAATACGCCAACCCAACATCGACCATTGGAGACACCTGTAGTACTCCTTTATAATCACCCAGTTACGTTGTGACGTTTGGTAGTACCCAAAGTGTTCCTCCGGTAAACGGGAGTTGCATAATCTCATAGTCATAGGAACATGTATAAGTCATGAAGAAAGCAATAGCAACATACTAAATGATCAGGTGCTAAGCTAATGGAATGGGTCATGTCAATCAGATCATTCAACTAATGATGTGACCTCGTTAATCAAATAACAACTCATTGTTCATGGTCAGGAAACATAACCATCTTTGATTAACGAGCTAGTCAAGTAGAGGCATACTAGTGACACTCTGTTTGTCTATGTATTCACACATGTATTATGTTTCCGGTTAATACAATTCTAGCATGAATAATAAACATTTATCATGATATAAGGAAATAAATAATAACTTTATTATTGCCTCTAGGGCATATTTCCTTCAGTCTCCCACTTGCACTAGAGTCAATAATCTAGTTCACATCGCCATGTGATTTAACAGCAATAGTTCACATCACCATGTGATTAACACCCATAGTTCACATCGCTATGTGACCAACACCAAAGGGTTTACTAGATTCAGTAATCTAGTTCACATCGCTATGTGATTAACACCCAAGGAGTACTAAGGTGTGATCATGTTTTGCTTGTGAGAGAATCTTAGTCAACGGGTCTGCCACATTCAGATCCTCATGTATTTTGCAAATTTCTATGTCAACAATGCTCTGCATGGAGCTACTCTAGCTAATTGCTCCCACTTTCAATATGTATCTAGATCGAGACTTAGAGTCATCTAGATTAGTGTCAAACTTGCATCGGCGTAACCCTTTACGACGAACCTTTTTCCATAATCGAGAAACATATCCTTATTTCACTAAGGACAATTTTGACCGCTCTCCAGTGATCTACTCCTAGATCACTATTGTACTCCCTTGCCAAACTCAGTGGTATGGCATACAATAGATCTGGTATACAGCATGGCATACTTTATAGAATCTATGACTGAGGCATAGGGAATGACTTTCATTCTCTTTCTATTTTCTGCCGTGGTCGGGCTTTGAGTCTTACTCAACTTCACACCTTGCAACACAGGCAAGAACTCCTTCTTTGACTGTTCCATTTTGAACTATTTCAAAAATTTATCAAGGTATGTATTCATTGAAAAATCTTATCAAGCGTCTTCATCTATCTATATAGATCTTGATGCTCAATGTGTAAGCAGCTTCACCAAGGTCTTTCTTTGAAAAGCTTTTATTCAAGTATCCTTTCATGCTTTGCAGAATAATTCTACATTATTTCCGATCAACAATATGTCATTCACATATACTTATCAGAAATGTTGTAGTGCTCCCACTCACTTTCTTGTAAATACAGGCTTCACCGTAAGTCTGTACAAAAACTATATGCTTTGATCAACTTATCAAAGCGTATATTCCAACTCCGAGATTCTTGCACCAGTCCATAAATGGATCGCTGGAGCTTGCACACTTTGTTAGCTCCCTTTGGATCGACAAAACCTTCCGGTTGCATCATATACAACTCTTCTTCCAGAAATCCATTCAGGAATGCAGTTTTGACATCCATCTGCCAAATTTCATAATCATAAAATGCGGCAATTGCTAACATGATTCGGACAGACTTTTAAGCATTGATACGAGTAAGAAAATCTCATCGTATTCAACACCTTGAACTTTGTTAAAAACCTTTTTCGACAAGTCTAGCTTTGTAGATAGTAACACTACTATCAACGTCCGTCTTCCTCTTGAAGATCCATTTATTCTTAATGACTCACCGATCATCGGGCAAGTCAATCAAAGTCTACACTTTGTTCTCATACATGGATCATATCTCAGATTTCATGGCCTCAAGCCATTTCGTGGAATCTGGGCTCATCATTGCTTCCTCATAGTTCGTAGGTTCATCATGGTCTAGTAACATGACTTCCAGAACATGATTACCGTACCACTCTGGTGCAGATCTTACTCTGGAAGACCTACGAGGTTTGGTAGTAACTAGATCTGAAGTTTGATGATCATCATCATTAACTTCCTCACTTATTGGTGTAGGAATCACTGGAACGGATTTCTATGATGAACTACTTTCCAATAAGGGAAAAGGTATAATTACCTCATCAAGTTCTACTCTCCTCCCACTCACTTCTTTCGAGAGAAACTCCTTCTCTGGAAAGGATCCATTTTAGCAACGAATGTCTTGCCTTCGGATCTGTGATAGAAGGTGTACCCAACAATTTCCTTTGGGTATGAAGACGCACTTCTCCGATTTGGGTTTGAGCTTATCAGGATGAAACTTTTTCACATAAGCATCGCAGCCCCAAACTTTAAGAAACAACAGCTTAGGTTTACTGCTAAACCATAGTTCATACAGTGTCGTCTCAACGGATTTAGATGGTGCCCTATTTTAAAACGTGAATGCAGCTGTCTCTAATGCATAACCCCAAAACGATAGTGGTAAAGAGATATCATAGATCGCACCATATCAAATAAAGTGCGGTTACGACGTTCGGACACACCATAACGATGTGGTGTTCCAGGTGGCGTGAGCTGTGAAACTATTCCACATTGTTTTAATTGAAGACAAAACTCGTAACTCAAATATTTGTCTCCACGATCAGATCGCAGAAACTTTATTTTCTTGTTACGATGATTTTTCCACTTCACTCTGAAATTCTTTTAACCTTTCAACTATTTCAGACTTATGTTTCATCAAGTAGATATACCCATATCTGCTCAAATCATCTTGTGAAGGTCAGAAAACAATGATGCTTGCCACGAGCATCAGCACTCATTGGATCGCATACATCGGTATGTATTATTTCCAACAAGTCAGTAACTCGTTCCATTGTTCCGAAGAACGGAGTTTTAGTCATCTTGCCCAAAAGGCACGGTTCGCAAGCATCAAATGATTCATAACCAAGTGATTCCGAAAATCCATCTTTATGGAGTCTCTTCATGCGCTTTACACCGATATGACCCAAACGGCAGTGCCACAAATAAGTTGCACTATCATTATTAACTTTGCATCTTTTGGCATCAATATTATGAATATGTGTATCACTACGATCGAGATCCAATGAACCATTTTCATTGGGTGTGTAACCATATAAGGTTTTATTCATGTAAATAGAACAACAGTTTATTCTCTTACTTAAATGAATAACCGTATTGCAATAAACATGATCAAATCATATTCATGCTCAACGCAAACACCAAATAACATTTATTTAGGTTCAACACTAATCCCGAAAGAATAGTGAGTGTGCGATGATGATCATATCAATCTTGAAACTACTTTCAACACACATCATCACTTCACCCTTAACTAGTTTCTGTTTATTCTGCAACTCCCGTTTCGAGTTACTACTCTTAGCAACTGAACCAGTACCAAATACCGAGGGGTTGCTATAAACACTAGTAAAGCACACATCAAACACCTGTATATCAAATATACCCTTTTTCACTTTGCCATCCTTCTTATCCACCAAATATTTTAGGGTAGTTCCGCTTCCAGTGACCATTTCCTTTGCAGTGTAAGCACTCAGTTTCAGGCTTTGGTTCAGCTTTGGGCTTCTTCGTGGGAGTGACAACTTGCTTGTCAATCTACTTGAAGTTCCCCTTTCTTTCCCTTTGCCCTTTTCTTGAAACTAGTGATCTTGTCAACCATCAACACTTGATGCTCTTTCTTGATTTCTACCTTCGTTGATTTCAACATCACGAAGAGCTCGGGAATCATTTTCATCATCCCTTGCATACTATAGTTCATCACGAAGTTCTACTAACTTGGTGATGGTGACTAGAGAATTCTGTCAATCACTATCTTATCTGGAAGATTAACTCCCACTTGATTCAAGCGATTGAAGTACCCAGACAATCTGAGCACATGCTCACTAGTTGAGCGATTCTCCTCCATCTTTTAGCTATAGAACTTGTTGGAGACTTCATATCTCTCAACTCAGGTATTTGCTTGAAATATTAACTTCAATTCCTGGAACATCTCATATGGTCCATGACGTTCAAAACGTCTTTGAAGTCCCGATTCTAAGCCGTTAAGCATGGTGCACTAAACTATCAAGTAGTCATCATATTGAGCTAGCCAGACGTTCATAACTTCTGCATCTGCTCCTGCAATAGGTCTGTCACCTAGCGGTGCATTAAGGACATAATTCTTCTGTGCAGCAATGAGGATTTAACCTCAGATCACGGATCAAATCCGCAACATTGCTACTAACATTATTCAACACAATTTTCTCTAGGAACATATCAAAATAAACACAGGGAAGCAACAACGCGAGCTATTGATCTACAACATGATTTGCAAAATACTACCAGGACTAAGTTCATGATAAATTTAAGTTCAATTTAATCATATTACTTAAGAACTCCCACTTAGATAGACATCCCTCTAATCCTCTAAGTGATTACGTGATCCAAATCAACTAAACCATGACCGATCATCACGTGAGATGGAGTAGTTTTCAATGGTGAACATCGTTATGTTGATCATATCTACTATATGATTCACGCTCGACCTTTCGGTCTCCGTGTTCCGAGGCCATATCTGTATATGCTAGGCTCGTCAAGTTTAACCTGAGTATTCTGCGTGTGCAAAAACTGGCTTGCACCCGTTGTAGATGGACGTAGAGCTTATCACACCCGATCATCACGTGGTGTCTGGGCATGACGAACTTTGGCAACGGTGCATACTCAGGGAGAACACTTCTTGATAATTTAATGAGAGATCATCTTATAATGCTACCGTCAATCAAAGCAAGATAAGATGCATAAAAAGATAAACATCACATGCAATCAATATAAGTGATATGATATGGCCATCATCATCTCGTGCTTGTGATCTCCATCTCCGAAGCACCGTCATGATCACCATCGTCACCGGCGCGACACCTTGATCTCCATCGTAGCATCGTTGTCGTCTCGCCAATCTTATGCTTTCACGACTATCACTACCGTTTAGTAATAAAGTTAAGCATTACATCGCGATTGCATTGCATACAATAAAGCGACAACCATATGGCTCCTGCCAGTTGCCGATAACTTGGTTACAAAACATGATCATCTCTTACAATAAAATTCAGCATCATGCCTTGACCATATCACATCACAACATGCCCTGCAAAAACAAGTTAGACGTCCTCTACTTTGTTGTTGCAATTTTTTACGTGGCTGCTACGGGCTTAAGTAAGAACCAATCTCACCTACGCATCAAAACCACAACGATAGTTTGTCAAATAGACTCCGTTTTAACCTTCGCAAGGACCGGGCGTAGCCATACTTGGTTCAACTAAAGTTGGAGAGACAGTCGCCCGCAAGCCATCTCTGTGCAAAGCACGTCGAGGGAACCGGTCTCGCGTAAGCGTACGCGTAAGGTTGGTCTGGGTCATCTCGTCCAACAATACCGCCGAACCAAAATATGACATGCTGGTAGGCAGTATGACTTGTATCGTCCACAACTCACTTGTGTTCTACTCGTGCATATAACATCAACATCAATAACCAGGCTCGGATGCCACTGTTGGGTTTCGTAGTAATTTCAAAAAATTTCCTACGCGCACACAGGATCATGTGATGCATAGCAACGAGAGGAGAGTGTTGTCTACGTACCCAACGCAGACCGACTGCGGAAGCGATGACACGACGTAGAGGAAGTAGTCGTACGTCTTCACTATCCAACCGATCAAGCACCGAAACTACGGCACCTCCGAGTTCGAGCACATGTTCAGCTCGATGACGATCCCCGGACTCCGATCCAGCAAAGTGTCGGGGAAGAGTTTCGTCAGCACGACGGCGTGGTGACGATCTTGATGAACTACAGCAGCAGGGCTTCGCCTAAACTCCGCTACAGTATTATCGAGGAATATGGTGGCAGGAGGCACCGCACACGGCTAAGGAATCGATCACGTGGATCAACTTGTGTCAACTTGTGTGTTTAGAGGTGCCCCTGCCTCCGTATATAAAGGAGCCAAGGGGGGAGGGGGCGCCGGCCAAGAGGGAGAGGCGCAGGAGGAGTCCTACTCCTACCGGGAGTAGGACTCCCCCCCCCAATCCTATTCCAACTAGGATTCCCAAGGGGGAAAGAGGGAGAGGGGTGGCCGGCCACCTCTCCTAGTCCTAATAGGACTAGGGGAAGGGGGGAGGCGCGCAGCCCCTTTGGGCTGCCCCTTTCTCCTTTCCACTAAGGCCCATGTTGGCCCATATGGCTCCCGGGGGGTTCCGGTAACCTCCCGGTAACCCGGTAAAATCCCGATTTCACCCGGAACACTTCCGATGTCCAAACATAGGCTTCCAATATATCAATCTTTATGTCTCGGCCATTTCGAGACTCCTCGTCATGTCCGTGATCACATCCGGGACTCCGAACAACCTTCGGTACATCAAAATGCATAAACTCATAATATAACTGTCATCGTAACCTTAAGCGTGCGGACCCTACGGGTTCGAGAACAATGTAGACATGACCGAGACACATCTCTGGTCAATAACCAATAGCGGGACCTGGATGCCCATATTGGCTCCTACATATTCTACGAAGATCTTTATCGGTCAGACCGCATAACAACATACGTTGTTCCCTTTGTCATCGGTATGTTACTTGCCCGAGATTCGATCGTCGGTATCCAATACCTAGTTCAATCTCGTTACCGGTAAGTCTCTTTACTCGTTCCGTAATACATCATCTCACAACTAACATATTAGTTGTAATGCTTGCAAGGCTTATGTAATGTGTATTACCGAGAGGGCCCAGAGATACCTCTCCGACAATCGGAGTGACAAATCCTAATCTCGAAATACGCCAACCCAACATCGACCATTGGAGACACCTGTAGTACTCCTTTATAATCACCCAGTTACGTTGTGACGTTTGGTAGTACCCAAAGTGTTCCTCCGGTAAACGGGAGTTGCATAATCTCATAGTCATAGGAACATGTATAAGTCATGAAGAAAGCAATAGCAACATACTAAATGATCAGGTGCTAAGCTAATGGAATGGGTCATGTCAATCAGATCATTCAACTAATGATGTGACCTCGTTAATCAAATAACAACTCATTGTTCATGGTCAGGAAACATAACCATCTTTGATTAACGAGCTAGTCAAGTAGAGGCATACTAGTGACACTCTATTTGTCTATGTATTCACACATGTATTATGTTTCCGGTTAATACAATTCTAGCATGAATAATAAACATTTATCATGATATAAGGAAATAAATAATAACTTTATTATTGCCTCTAGGGCATATTTCCTTCAATATTTAGATTGCATGTGATGTTTATCCTTTATGCATCCTATTTTGCTTAGAATGGGGGTAGCATTATAAGATGATCCCTTCACTTAATTCAAGATAGAAGTGTTCTCACTGAGTATGCACCGTTGCTACAGTTCGTCGTTTCGAGACACCACGTGATGATCGAGTGTGATAGACTCTACGTTCACATACAATGGGTGTAAGATGATACATCTCCAACGTATCTATAATTTTTTTATTATCAATCTTGGATGTTTTATAATCATTTTATAGTCATTTTATATCATTTTTTGGTACTAACCTATTGACATAGTGCAAACTGCCGGTTGCTGTTTTCTGCATGTTTTTTACATCGCAAGAAATCAATATCAGATGGATTCCAAATGCCATGAAACTTTATGGATAATTTTTATGGGCCAGAAGAAACACAATGGGCCCTGGCTGCACCTGGGGGGGTGCCCCGAGGGGGGCACAACCCACCAAGGCGCGCCAGGAGGCCCAGACGCGCCCTGGTGGGTTGTGCCCACCTCGGGTGCCCCCGGACCGCCTCTTTGCTTTATAAATACCCCAATATTCCAGAAACCCTAAGAGCATCGACGAAAGATTCATCCAGCCGCCGCAGAGTCCAGAACCACCAGATCCAATCTAGACACCATCTCGGATGGGGTTCACCACCTTCATTGGTGCCTCTCCGATGATTCGTGAGTAGTTCTCTGTAGACCTTCGGGTCCATAGTTAGTAGCTAGATAGTTTTCTCTCTCTCGCTGAATTCTCAATACAATGGTCTCTTGGAGATCCATATGATGTAACTCTTTTTGCTGTTTGTTTGTTGGGACCTGATGAACTTTGAGTTTATGATCAGTTATATCTTTTTATATCCATGAAAGTTATTTGAGTTTCTTTGATCTCTTATATGCATGATTGCTTATAGCCTCATATTTCTTCTCCGATATTTGGGTTTTGTTTGGCCAACTTGATCTATTTATCTTGCAATGGGAAGAGGTGCTTTGTAGTGGGTTCGATCTTATGGTGCTTGATCGTGATAGAAAGGGAACCGATACGTATGTATCGTTTCTACTAAGAATAAAACGATGGGGTCTATCTCTACATAGATAGATCTTGTCTACATCATGTCATCGTTCTTATTGCATTACTTCGTTTTTCCATGAACTTAATACACTCGATGCATGCTGGATAGCGGTCGATGTGTGGAGTAATAGTAGTAGATGCAGGCAGGAGTCGGTGTACTAATCTTGGACGTGATGCCTATATAATGGTCATTGCCTGTATGTTGTCATGATTATTCAATGTTCTATCAATTGCACAACAATAATTTGTTTACTCACCTTTGCTATTTTTCTCGAGAGAAGCCACTAGTGAAACCTACGGCCCTTGGGTCTTCTTTCTCATATATTTGCCTTTGTGATCTACTTTTTCTTGCATTTATTTTCAGATTTATTAAACCAAAAATACAAAAATACCTTGCTGCGTTTTATTTTTATTTATTTTATTTGCGATCTATCTTTCAATCTACTACAAATTTATCTCACGTCCATGTTGGGGAACGTAGTATTTCAAAACAAAAAATTGCCTATGATCACGCAAGATCTATCTAGGAGAAGCATATCAACGAGCGGGGAGAGTGTGTCTACTTACCCTCATAGACCAAAAGCGGAAGCGTTTAGTTACACGGTTGATGTAGTCGAACGTCTTCGCGATCCAACCGATCAAGTACCAAACGCACGACACCTCCACGATCTGCACAAGTTCAGCTCGGTGACGTCTCTCGTATTCTTGATCCAGCTGAGGTCGAGGGAGAGTTTCGTTAGCACGACGGCGTGGTGATGGTGATGATGAAGTTATCGGCGCAGGGCTTCGCCTAAGCACTATGACGATATGACCGAGGTGTGTAACTGTGGAAGGGGGCACCACACACGGCTAAAAAATCAACTTGTGTGTCTTGGGATGCCCCCTTGGCCACGTATATAAAGGAGGGAGGAGGAGGAGGCCGTCCTAGGAGGGGCACGCCTATAGGGGGAGTCCAACTAGGATTCCCAATCCTAGTTGGAGTCCCCTTCCTTTTCCAAGAGGGGAGAGAGGGAAGGAGTAGGAGAGGAGAAGGAAAGAGAGGAGGCGTCGTCCCCTCCCTAGTCCAATTCGGACTTGCCATGGGGGCGGCGCGGCCACCCCATGAGGCCCTTCTCTCCTTTCCCGTATGGCCCATTAAGGCCCACTACATCCTCCGACGAATTCTCGTAAATCTCTGGTACTCCGAAAAATACTCGAATCACTCGGAACCTTTCTGATGTCCAAATATAGCCTTCCAATATATCGATCTTTACGTCTCGACCATTTTGAGACTCCTCGTCATGTCCGTGATCTCATCCGGGACTCGGAACAACCTTCGGTACATCAAATCACATAATTCATAATACAAATCGTCATCGAATGTTAAGCATGCGGACCCTACAGGTTCGAGAACTATGTAGACATGACCGAGACACATCTCCGGTCAATAACCAATAGTGGAACCTGGATGCTCATATTGGCTCCTACATATTCTATGAAGATCTTTATCGGCCAAATCGCATAACAACATACATTGTTCCCTTTGGCATCGGTATGTTACTTGCCCGAGATTTGATCGTGGTATCATCATACCTAGTTCAATCTCGTTACCGGCAAGTCTCTTTACTGGTTTCATAATGCATCATCCCACAACTAACTCATTAGTCATATTACTTGCAAGTCTCTTTACTTATAGTGACGTGCATTACCGAGAGGGGCCAAAGATACCTCTCCGATACACGGAGTGACAAATCCTAATCTCGATCTATGCCAACCCAACAAACACCTTCGGAGACACCTGTAGAACATCTTTATAATCACTCAGTTACGTTGTGATGTTTGATAGCACACAAGGTGTTCCTCCGGTATTCTGGAGTTGCATAATCTCATAGTTAGAGGAATATGTATAAGTCATGAAGAAAGCAATAGCAATAAAACTCAACGATCATAATGCTAAGCGAAAGGATGGGTCTTGTCCATCACATCATTCTCTAATGATGTGATCCCGTTCATCAAATGACAACACATGTCTATGGTCAGGAAACATAACCATCTTTGATTAACGAGCTAGTCAAGTAGAGGCATACTAGGGACACTCTGTTTTGTCTATGTATTCACACATGTACTAAGTTTCCGGTTAATACAATTCTAGCATGAATAATAAACATTTACCATGATATAAGGAACTATAAATAACAACTTTATTATTGCCTCTAGGGCATATTTCCTTCAGTCCGTTTGCCTATCTAGGCGCCATACCCCGGAAGGGATTGACAACCCCTTTAACACGTCGGGTTGCGAGGATTTGTTATTTGTGTGTAGGGGTTGTTTACGTTGTGTTGCTTGGTTCTCCTAATGGTTCGATAACCTTGGTTTCATATGTGAGGGAAATACCTACCGCCGCTGTGCTGCATCATCCCTTCCTCTTTGGGGAAATACCGACGTAGCTTCAAGCGACATCAAAAGGAATTTCTGGCGCCATTGCCGGGGAGGATCTTCAATGTATACCAGGTTCCTAATCACAAATCTCATCTCCTTGCAATTACATTATTTGCCATTTGCTTCTTGTTTTCCTCTCCCCCACTTCACAAAAATTGTCGTTTTATCTGCCCTCTTTTTTGTTTGCCTTTTTCTTGTCAGATCTCAAGTTTGCTTGTGTTACCATGTGCCTTCTATTTGCTTGCATCTTCGCTTGCTAAAAATATATTGTTATGGATCCTCATCCACTTGCTAATATTTTCAAAAGATCCAATTATGATGAACCAATTGCTAGTGATTTGAGTGCACTAGATTATCTTTATGAAGTTTTGCTTGAGATTCATGAATCTGAAAATTGTGATGAAGAAATTTATGAAGTGATTCGTGATAGCTCTTTGAATGAAAAGCATGATTGCAATGATTTTACTATAAATTCTATTAATGTCAATTATGGTAATAATAGGCAAAACCCCAAGCTTGGGGATGCTAATTTTTCTATCTCCACTACTTGTTGCAATGATCATGATTGGGGTGATAATGATTCTTATGATCTTGAAAGTTTATTTAAGCCTCATGATGAATATGTTTGCAATACTATTGAAAGTGGGTTTGGAAGAGCATCAACTTTAAGTATAAATAATCCCACGTATTTGGAGAGTGTACAATCTTATGAAATTTTTGATAAAAGTGGGCTTGGAGAGGTCATGACTTTATTTTATGATAATCCCACAATTTTGGAAGAGCGTGAACTTTTCATGCATGTGGATCATGAAGAGAAAATTTTATTTGATAGTTATATTGTTGAATTTGATTATGATCCTACATCTAATTATTACGAGAGAGGGAAATATGGTTGTAGAAATTTTCATGTTACTAATTCACCTCTCGTTATGTTGAGATTGCTATTGTTTCTTTCTTCTTCCTTGCATATGCTATATATTTCTTGTCTTGATAATTTGTTTGCTTACAAAATCCCTATGCATTGGAAGTATGTTAGACTTAAATGTGTTTTTCACATGTTCTATGATGCTCTCTTTGTGTTTCAATTATTATCTTTCATGTGAGCATCAATAAAATCTTATGCCTAGCTAGAGGCATAAAACAATAACGCTTGTTGGGAGGGAACCCAATGAATAAAATTTATTTTTTATTTTTGCTTTCTGTTCTTGAGTGTTTACACAATTATGCTCCTGTTATGATTGTGTTTTTTGTGTTTTAATTAGTGTTTGTGCCAAGTAGAACCTATTGGATCTTCTTGAGTGATAGTTATTTGATCTTGCTGAAAAACAGAAACTTTTGCACTCATGAAAACAATTCTCACTTTTTATTAGAAAGTGCTTTTGCCCTGATTCTTTTTGCATAAGATTAATATACAAATTTCTCAGACCTTCCTATTGTTTCAGAATTTTTAGACTTTCAGAAGTTTTCGAAATAGTCAGATTGCTACAGACTGTTCTGTTTTCTTTGTGTTGTGTGCTTATTTTGATGGCTCTATGGTTTTCTTTGATGAGTTTTTGCCATAGAGAAGTTGGAATACAGTAGATATAATACAAAAACAAAATATGAATTGGTTTGATACAATACTTATAGTAGTGGTTTGCTTTCTTATACTAACGGATCTCACGAAGGTTTTGTTGAGTTTTGTGTGATTTAAGTTTTCAAGTTTTGAGTTATCTTACGATGGATGAAGGAAGGATAGAAGAGCCTAAGCATGGGGATGCCCCGGCATCCCAAGATATTATCCAAAAATGAGCAACAAACTAATCTTGGGGATGCCCCCGAGTGGCATCCCCGCTTTCTTCCAACGACCATCGATATTTTACTCGAAACTATATTTTTATTCGTCACATGATATATGTTTTGCTTGGAGCGTCTTGTATAATATGAGTCTTTACTTGTTTTATTTTGTGTTTTAAGTCATCAATCCTTGCAGGACACACCTATTTGAGAGGGCCAAAATTATGTCATGACTTGTTAGAATTGCTCTCTTTGCTTCACTTAAATTTTTTATGAGCAATGGACTTGCTCTAGTGCTTCACTTATATCTTTTTGAGCATGGTGTGCTTAGTATTTTGAAGAAATGATCTCTTGCTTAACTTAGATTTATTTGAGAGTTAGTAAAATTTTCAAGAAATTCTCTCTTGCTTCACTTAAATTATTTTGAGAGAAAGAAAAAGAATTATGCTCTTGATCTTCACTTATATTTGTTTGAGCTAATGAAAAGCAACACATGAAAATTAGTCCCAAAGTGATAGATATCCAAGAAGGATATAATAAAAACTTTCATGAAGATCATTGGACACAATAAACTTGATTCTTAGTAATAGTTTTGAGATATGATGATGTGATATGTGAGTTGTGTTGATGAGTAATTATGCTTTAATAAGAATATTGGTGTTAAGGTTTGTGATTCCCTATGCAAGTACGAAAGTCAATAGTCATGCAATGAAATTATATCCTACTTGTGGTGCATTATTCGGTGTTATTTATGCTTAATGCTTGCTTATGAGATTATTCGTTTCTTGGTTGGTCGCTTCTCAATCTTTTTCTAGCCTTCATTTTGCACCAAGTATGATCTCTATTTGTGCATCCAAAATCCTTTAAACCAGTTTTGCCACATGAGTCCACTATATCTACCTATATGCGGTATTATTTTGCCGTTCTAAGCAAATTTGCATGTTCCATCTCTAATTTTCAAAATAAACTTCTCTTTTGTGTGTTTGTTTTGCTCGCAGAGTGGTGAGGGGTGGCTAATATTTTCCATGCTGGATGTGTTATTCTCATAATGAGTGTTTATTCACTTGTCATTGCAAGAGAGTAAAGCAAAGGTTTTAGGGATGCCCAGTCCCGAAATGCAAAAATGAATTTACTTTATGTTGTCAAATTATAATTTCCTTGGAAAGTGTTGGTATGGAGGGCAACCGTGGATATGGCTAGCCATGAAAAGTGAAAGTATGGTGGAAAAAGGAATAAACTTCATTTTCTGTTTGGGAACCGCCTATGATATATAAAGCATGGAAAGTGTTGGGAACTCTAAGTCGTTTTCGTTGGTGGGATGGATACACCTCCCAAAATGTTTTACCTCTATTTTTTTCGCTTTGAGCTCTGGCACCTCTACAAATCCCTACTTCCCTCTGCGAAGGGACTTTCTTTTACATTATGCAACTTTTATTTTGAATTTGAGTCTCCATCTTCTCTTATAAAAGCACCAACTAGGAGGCAATATGATCGTACTTAAGTATTGGGTGTAGCTAATATTCAAGTGTGTTTCATGAATGGATCAATGGTTGAGCATGATGGGCTAGGGATAACTTATTTTAGCATTGATATTTTGAAAGACATGGTTGCTTGTTGATATGCTTGAATATCTAAATTATTATGTCAAAACTAGACTATTGCTTTGAATCAGATAAAATTCCAAATGTCCATGCTATAAAGAAAAGAATATGATATGACATGTTAGGCAACATTCCACATCAAAAATTCTGTTTTTACCACTTACCTACTCGAGACGAGTAGGAGTTAAGCTTGGGGATGCTGATACGTCTCCAATGTATCTATAATTTTTTATTGTTCCATGCTGTTATATTATCAATCTTGGATGTTTTATAATCATTTTATAGTCATTTTATATGATTTTTTGGTACTAACCTATTGACATAGTGCCAACTGACAGTTGCTGTTTTCTGCATGTTTTTACATCGCAGGAAATCAATATCAGAGGAGTCCAAATGCCACGAAACTTTACGGACAATTTTTATGGGCCAGAAGGAACACAATGGGCCCTGGCTGCGCCTGGGGGGTGCCCCGAGGGGGGCACAACCCACCAGGGCATGCCAAGAGGCCCAGGAGCTCCCTGGTGGTTTGTGCCCACCTCGGGTGCCCCCGGACCGCCTCTTTGCTCTATAAATACCCCAATATTCCGGAAACCCTAAGAGCGTCGACGAAATATTCATCCAGCCGCCGCAGAGTCCAGAACCACTAGATCCAATCTAGACACCATCTCAGATGGGGTTCACCACCTCCATTGGTGCCTCTCCGATGATGCGTGAGTAGTCCTTTGTAGACCTTTGGGTCCGTTGTTAGTAGCTACATGGCTTTATCTCTCTCGCTGAATTCTCAATATGATGTAACTCTTTTTGCAGTGTGTTTGTTGGGATCTGATGAACTTTGAGTTTATGATCAGTTATATCTTTTTATATCCATGAAAGTTATTTGAGTTTCTTTGATCTCTTATATGCATGATTGCTTATAGCCTCGTATTTCTTCTCTGACATTTGGGTTTTGTTTGGCCAACTTGATCTATTTATCTTGCAATGGGAAGAGGTGCTTTATAGTGGGTTCGATCTTACGGTGCTTGATCCTAGTGACAGGAAGGGAACCGACATGTATGTATCATTGCTAGTAAGGATAAAATGATGGGGTCTATCTCTACATAGATAGATCTTGTCTACATCATGTCATCGTTCTTATTGCATTACTCTGTTTTTCCATTAACGTAATACACTAGATGCATGCTGGATAGCAGTTGATGTGTGGAGTAATAGTAGTAGATGGAGGCAGGAGTCGATCAACTAATCTTGGACGTGATGTGATAACCCACAAGCATAGGGAATCACAACAGTTTTCGAGGGTAAAGTATTTAACCCAAATTTATAGATTCGACACAAGGGGCGCCAAAGAATATTTCAAGGTATTAGCAGCTGAGTTGTCAATTCAACCACACCTGGAGATTAATTATCTGCAGCAAAGTGGTCAGTAGCAAAGTAGTTTGATAGTTTTGATAGTAGTGACAGTAGCAACGGTAACAGTAACAGTGATAGCAGTTATTTTGTAGCAAGTGTAATAGTGATGATAGCAATAATAACATAGCAAGATCAATAAGGATAAATTCGTAGGCATTGGATCGGTGACTTGTTGGATGATATTCATCATGTGACACTTATAACCTAGGGCGATACGGCACTAGCTCCAGTTCATCGATATAATGTAGGCATGTAATCCGTAAATAGTCATACGTGCTTTATTAAAAGAACTTGCATGTCATCTTTTGTCCTGCACTCCCATGGCAGCAGGGTCCATATTGGAAACTAAGGGATATTAAGGCCACCTTTTAATAAAGAACCGGAACAAAGCATTAACACATAGTGAATACATGAACTCCTCAAACTATGGTCATCACTGAGAGTGGGCCCGGTTGTTGTCACTCCGGGGTTGTCGGATCATAACCACAGTAGGTGACTATAACTTGCAAGATCAGATCTAAAACATGGATATAATGATGAATTCATAAACAGTTCAGATATGAGTTCATGGCACCCGGGCCCAAAGTGACAAGCATTAAGCATAGCAAAGTCATAGCAACATCAATCTAAGAACATAGTGGATACTAGGAATCAGGCCCTAACAAAACTAACTCGATTACATGATGAATCTCATCCAACTCCTCACAGACCAGCGAGCTTATGAAGGAATTACTCACTCCCAGTGGGGATCATCATGGAATTGGCGATGGAGAAGGGTTGGTGATGACGAAGCACGAAGATCCCCCTCTCTGGAGCCCCAAACGGACTCCAGATGTGCCCTCCCGAGGAAGAACAAGGCTTGGCGGTGGCTCCGTCTCATGGATCGCGATAATTCTTTCTCCCTAATTTTTTCTGGAATAATGTGATTTTATAGTATCACGAGGGTTATCAGCGGGGCCACCAGGTGGGTACAACCCACCTCGGCGCGCCAGGAGAGGGGGCACGCCCTGGTGGGTTGTGCCCACCCAGGGGCCCCTCTCTGGTGGGTCTTGGCTCCAAAAATTCTGAATATTGATATAAAAAATCCTCACAAAGTTTCGTTCCATTCCGATGAAGGAAATATGCCCTAGAGGCAATAATAAAGTTGTTATTTATATATTTCCTTACATCATGATAAATGTTTATTATTCATGCTAGAATTGTATTAACCGAAAACTTAGTACATGTGTTAATACATAGACAAACAGAGTGTCACTAGTATGCCTCTACTTGACTAGCTCGTTAACCAAAGATGGTTAAGTTTCCTAGCCATGGACAAGAGTTGTCATTTGATGAACGGGATCACATCATTAGAGAATGATGTGATTGACTTGACCCATCCGTTAGCTTAGCACTATGATCATTTAGTTTATTGCTAATGCTTTCTTCATAACTTATACATGTTCCTATGACTATGAGATTATGCAACTCCCGAATACCGGAGGAACACTTAGTGTGCTATCAAACGTCACAACGTAACTGGGTGATTATAAAGATGCTCTACAGGTGTCTCCGGTGGTGTTTGTTGAGTTGGCATAGATCGAGATTAGGATTTGTCACTCTGATTGTCGAAGAGGTATCTCTGGCCCCTCTCGGTAATGCACATCACTATAAGCCTTGCAAGCAATGTGACTAATGAGTTAGTTACGGGATGATACATTATGGAACAACTAAAGAGACTTGCCGGTAACGAGATTGAACTAGGTATGATGATATCGACGATCGAATCTCGGGCAAGTAACATACAGATGACAAAGGGAACAACAGATGTTGTTATGCGGATTGACCGATAAAGATCTTCGTAGAATATGTAGGAACCAATATGAGCATCCAGGTTCCGCTATTGGTTATTGACCAGAAGTGAGTCTCGGTCATGTCTACATAGTTCTCGAACCCGTAGGGTCCGCACGCTTAACGTTCGACGATGATCGGTATTATGAGTTTATGTGTTTTGATGTACCGAAGGTAGTTCGGAGTCCCAGATGTGATCACAGACATGTCGAGGAGTCTCAAAATGGTCGAGACATGAAGATTGATATATTGGAAGGTTATGTTTGGACACCGGAAAGGTTTCAGATGAGTTCGGGCATATACCAGAGTACCAGGGGGTTACCGGACCCCCCCCCCGGGGGGCTAATTGGGCCTACATGGTCTTTACTGGGAAAGAGAGGAGGCAGCCAAGAGGTGGGGGCGCGCCTCCCAAGCCCAATCCAAATTGGGAAGGGGGCCAGCCCCCTTTCCTTCCTCTCCTCCTCCCCTTCCTCCCCCCTCCTGTTAGGACTAGGAAAGGGGGGAAACCTACTTCTAGTAGGAGTAGGAATCCCCCCTTGGGGCGCACCATGAGGGCCGTCCGGCCCCCTCCTACCCTCCTTTATATATGGGGGAGGAGGGCACCCCATAGACACAAGTTGATTCTTAGCCGTGTGCGGTGCCCCCTTCCACATATTTCCACCTCGGTCATATTGTCGCGGTGCTTAGGTGAAGCCCTGCGTCGATAACTTCATCATCACCGTCACCACGCTGTTATGCTGACGAAACTCTCCCTAGACCTCAGCTGGATCTAGAGTTTGTGGGATGTCATCGAGTTGAATGTGTGCAGATCAGTGATGTGCCATGTGTTTGGTACTTGGATCGGTTGGATCGCGAAGACGTTCGACTACATCAACCGCATTACTAAACGCTTCCACTTTCGGTCTACGAGGGTACGTGGACACACTCTCCCCGCTCGTTGCTATGCATCTCCTAGATAGATCTTGCGTGATCGTAGGATATTTTTTGAAATACCGCATTCCCCAACAGTGGCATCCGAGCCAGGTCTATGCGTAGATGTTATATGCACGAGTAGAACACAAAGAGTTGTGGGCGATAATAGTCATACTGCTTACCAGCATGTCATACTTTGATTTGGCGGTATTGTTGGATGAAGCGGCTCAGACCGACATTACACGTACGCTTACGCGAGACTGGTTCTACCGACGTGCTTCACACACATGTGGCTAGTGGGTGTCTGTTTCTCCAACTTTAGTTGAATCGAGTGTGACTACGCCCGGTCCTTGTTGAAGGTTAAAACAGCAAACTTGATGAAAAATCGTTGTGGTTTTGATGCGTAGGTAAGAACGGTTCTTGCTAAGCCCATAGCAGCCACATAAAACTTGCAACAACAAAGTAAAGGACGTCTAACTTGTTTTTGCAGGGCATGTTGTGATGTGATATGGTCAAGACATGATTATATAAATTGTTGTATGAGATAATCATGTTTTGTAACACAGTTATCTGCAACTGGCAGGAGCCATTTGATTGTCGCCTTATTGTATGAAATGCAATCGCCATGTAATTGCTTTACTTTATCACTAAGCGGTAGCGATAGTCGTAGAAGCAATAGTTGGCGAGACGACAATGATGCTTCGATGGAGATCAAGGTGTCAAGCCGGTGACGATGGTGATCATGACGGTGCTTTGGAGATGGAGATGAAAGGCACAAGATGATGATGGCCATATCATATCACTTATATTGATTGCATGTGATGTTTATCCTTTATGCATCTTATTTTGCTTAGTACGGTGGTAGCATTACAAGATGATCTCTCACTAAATTTCAAGGTACAAGTGTTCTCCCTGAGTATGCACCGTTGCGACAGTTTGTCATGCTGAGACACCACGTGATGATTGGGTGTGATAAGCTCTACGTTCACATACAACGGGTGCAAGCCAATTTTGCACACGTAGAATACTCGGGTTAAACTTGACGAGCCTAACATATGCAGATATGGCCTTGGAACACGGAGACCGAAACATCGAGCGTGAATCATATAGTAGATATGATCAACATAGTGATGTTCACCACTGAAAACTACTCCATCTCATGTGACGATCGGACATGGTTTAGTTGATATGGATCACGTGATCACTTAGATGATTAGAGGGATGTCCATCTAAGTGGGAGTTCTTAAGTAATATGATTAATTGAACATTAATTTATCATGAACTTAGTACTTGATAGTATTTTGCATGTCTATGTTGTTGTAGATAAATGGCCCGTGCTATTGTTCCATTGAATTTTGATGCGTTCATAGAGAAAGCTAAGTCGAAAGATGATGGTAGCAATTACACGGACTGGGTTTGTAACTTGAGGATTATCCTCATTGCTGCACAGAAGAATTATGTCCTGGAAGCACCGTTAGGTGCCAAACCTGCTGTAGGAGCAACGCTAGATGTTATGAACGTCTGGCAGAGCAAAGCTGATGACTACTCGATAGTTCAGTGTGCCATGCTTTACGGCTTCGAACCGTGACTTCAAC
The DNA here is from genome assembly GCF_002162155.2 of Triticum dicoccoides. Classification (NCBI taxonomy): domain Eukaryota; kingdom Viridiplantae; phylum Streptophyta; class Magnoliopsida; order Poales; family Poaceae; genus Triticum; species Triticum dicoccoides. The sequence continues at coordinate 308,576,329 of NC_041389.1, forward strand.
GATGTTTTGAACATCATGGAGCATATGAGATGTTCTAGGAGTTGAAGTGAATATTTCAAGCAAATGCCCGGATTGAGAGATATGAAGTCTCCAATAAGTTCTATAGCTGCAAAATGGAGGAGAATAGTTCTGTGAGTGAGCATATACTCAGAATGTCTGGGTACCATGATCACTTGACTCAGCCGGGAGTTAATATTCCAGTTGATAGTGTCATTGACAGAGTTCTTCAATCACTGCCACCAAGCTACAAGAGCTTCATGATGAACTGTAATATGCAAGGGATGGATAAGACTGTGACACCCCCGATTCAATCGTACACTAATCATGCACGCAAATGTGTACGATCAAGATCAGGGACTCACGGGAAGAAATCACAACACAACTCTAAAACATAAATAAGTCATACAAGCATCATAATACAAGCCAGGGGTCTCGAGGGCGCGAATACAAGTGCTCGATCATAGACGAGTCAGCGAAAGTAACAATATCTGAGTACAGACATAAGTTAAACAAGTTGCCATAAGATGGCTAGCACAAACTGGGGTACAGATCGAAAGAGGCGCAGGCCTCCTGCCTGGGATCCTCCTAACTACTCTTGGTCGTCATCAGCAGCCTGCACGTAGTAGTAGGCACCTCCAGCGTAGTAGGAATCATCATCGACGGTGGCGTCTGGTTCCAGGGCTCCAGCATCTGGTTGCGACAACCAGGTAGAAGAGAAAGGGGAAAAGAGGGAGAAAAGCAACCATGAGTACTCATCCAAAGTACTCGCAAGCAAGGAGCTACACTACATATGCATGGGTATATGTGTAAAGGGCCATATCGGTGGACTGAACTGCAGAATGCCAGAATAAGAGGGGGATAGCTAATCCTCTCGAAGACTACGCTTCTGGCAGCCTCCGTCTTGCAGCATGTAGAAGAGAGTAGATTGAAATCCTCCAAGTAGCATCTCCAAGTAGCATCTCCAAGTAGCATCTCCAGTAGCATCGCATAGCATAATCCTACCCGGCGATCCTCTCCTCGCCGCCCTATAGAAAAGCGATCACCGGGTTGTATCTGGCACTTGGAAGGGTGTGTTTTATTAAGTATCCGGTTCTAGTTGTCATAAGGTCAAGGTACAACTCCAAGTCGTCCTGTTACCGAAGATCACGACTATTCGAATAGATTAACTTCCCTGCAGGGGTGCACCACATAACCCAACACGCTTGATCCCATTTGGCCGGACACACTTTCCTGGGTCATGCCCGGCCTCGGAAGATCAACACATCGCAGCCCCACCTAGGCACAACAGAGAGGTCAGCACGCCGGTCTAAACCTATGCGCGCAGGGGTCTGGGCCCATCGCCCTGAGCACACCTGCACGTTGCATGGGCGGCCGGAAGTAGACCTAGCCTAGTGGCGTTCCAGTCCAATCCGGCGCGCGCCGCTCAGTCGCTGACGTCAAGAAGGCTTCGGCTGATACCACGATGTCGAGATACCCATAACTACTCCCACGTAGATGGTTAGTGCGTATAGACCAAATAGCCAGACTCAGATCAAATACCAAGATCTCGTTGAGCGTGTTAAGTATCCGCGAACGCCGAACAGGGCCAAGCCCACCTGTCTCCTAGGTGGTCTCAACCTGCCCTGTCGCTCCGCCACAAAGTAACAGTCGGGGGCCGTCGGGAACCCAGGCCCACCTCTACCGGGATGGAGCCACCTGTCCTTTCAGCCCCCTCATCAGAATCACTTGCGGGTACTCATCGAGCTGACCCGACTTTAGTCACCATCTGTACAGTATGTATGTATGTATAGTATATACCCGTGATCACCTCCCGAGTGATCACGGCCCAATAGTATAGCAAGGCAGACTGACAAGAATGTAGGGCCAATGATGATAAACTAGCATCCTATACTAAGTATTTAGGATTGCAGGTAAGGTATCAACATATGTAGCAACAATGTCAGGCTATGCATCAGAATAGGATTACGGAAAGCAGTAACATGCTACACTACTCTAATGCAAGCAGTATAGAGGAGAATAGGCGATATCTGGTGATCAAGGGGGGGGGGGGGCTTGCCTGGTTGCTCTGGCAAGAAGGACGAGTCACCAACGCCGTAGTCGAACTGGGGGTCGCCGACAGTCTCGGGGTCTATCGAAAAGAAGTAACGGAGAGGGAACACAATAAATAACAGAACAATCAAAGCATCACAAGGCGTAACAAGACAATACGCGGTGTTTGGTGTGCCCTAACGCGGTAGTAAGTGATACCGACGAAGGGGGGAAACATCCGGGAAAGTATTCCCAGAGTTTCGCGTTTTCGAATAGATGAACCGGAGGGGGAAAGTTGCGTGTTTGCTATGCTAGGGATGTGTGGCGGACGAACGGGCTGCGTATCCGGATTCGTCTCGTCGTTCTGAGCAACTTTCATGTTGAAAATATTTTAATCCAAGTTACAGATTAAAAGATATGATTTTTTTTAAGATTTTATCAATTTTTGAAATTTAGTTAATTATTTAATTAATTCGAAAAACAGATTAATGACATCAGCATGATGTCCTGCTGACATCAGCAGTCAACAGAGTTGACTTGGTCAACCTGACGTGTGGGTCCCACTGTCATTGACTAAGATTAACTAAAACAGATTAATTAGTTTAATTAGTGATTAGGTTAATCTAATCAGGATTAATTAACTTAACTAATTACTTACTTAATTAATTAATATTTTAATTATTTTAGTTATTATTTATTTATTTATTTAATATATTTTTAATTTTTTTTTATTTTTACCATTATTTTCCTTTTTTTTTAAAAAAAGCGTTCCAGGGCGGGCCCCACGTGCCATAGGCACAGGGGCCTATCGGGCGCCGCTTAGCGGGCGCACGCCCAGGTGCGGGCGGACCCGGCAAGGCGCCGGAGCAGGGGGTGGTGACCACGGCGAGGCCATGGCCGAAGCGGGGCGCGCCGGCCGTGGCCTGTGGAGAGGCGGCCGCGCGGAGGAGCGATGGGGGCCGACGCCATCGGCCGTGGCCGTGTGCAGAGGATGCGGGGGCGCAGGGGTGAGCGCCGGCGGGGAAGCAGGGGGACGGTGGCGAGGGGATGGCGCTGGTGCGGCC
>NC_041389.1:308580501-308588367 GCF_002162155.2 Triticum dicoccoides
AGGGTTTGACCAGGGGGGAGGTTATGGGAGTGAGGGGTGTGGCCGGTTGGGCCGGTGGCCGAACGGGCCGGCCTGCTGGGCCGAAGCCCGGCGGGGCCCTTTTTCTGTTAGTTTGATTTCTATTTTCTGTTTTTATTTCTTTTATTTTATTTATTTTCTTTTCTGTTTTAAATCACTTTAAAATACTTAGGCAATTTCTAAAAATGAGTTTTCTCCATAATAATTACCTAGGCATTTAACTGCACACTCCGAACTTTTTTATTTTTAACAATTGAAAACTTTTATTGTTTGCTTGATTTTGAATTTAAATCCGAACCGGTTTTGAACTAACTCGAGATTAGCAACAGTAATCAGGGTGACGTGGTATCATTAGCAGAGGTTCACTGTAGCTTAAATATCTGGGCGTCACAATTCTTCTCCACTACAAGAAATCTCGTCCCAAGATTTAAGAGGGGGACTAGGGGGAAAGGTCTGGTTACGAAATCCTAAGGAATCTTCTCGTCTTTGGTTGCTCTTCTTGAAGAGATCAATCCATTACACTGATGTCTTCCTTCCTCTGCTTCAGGTCATCATGATGAAGTCGGCATCCTTTCTTCGGGATCTTCATCGTATTTAAGAATAGGTAACGGGGCAGATCAGCAACGACAGAATGCTATAAGGGTAATAACCTGGGATTAATCCATGAATGAGCATATGAGTACCTCTCGAGTTGAGCAAAATAAAACACATCGAGAGTAAAGTTGGAAGGTACAATAAGAAGTTTCAAGCAGCCAGGCAATCGTTCATTGCCTAGGCAGAAGGTGAAAAGGGGTTTCAAGCAACGGAATAATTATTGTGTCCGATGCCAGAATTGACGATCTCATTGGAAGGTGGCTCATGAATTACATACGAGTCCACGCGGGAGGAATAACTTTGGGAACAGGGGGTGTACAGGAGAGTCAGGTTTCGATCCTGTGGAACTGTGGGTTATGGGCCCACCATGTGGGTTAAAAGTAGGAAGGGCGGAGACGTCTTGCGTGATCATGCAAGCAAGGTATGTCAGAGGATAGCCTATCAGTTATGTCGGCAACAACATCAGCACCAAGGACGAGGGACGAAGAGAACCATTTTCCTGCTCGTTGAACGAGGCGGACCAGTAGGCAAAGTTCTCGTCCATCGATGGTTACCGAAATGTCACCAACAAAAGTAACAGGGTCTCACTGGCAGAGTTGTACACCGAGGTGTTTACATAAGCAGGAGAATATTACTGCTCAGATCATACAGATCACAAGAAAGGTTAAATCAACAACGGAAGGAAAATATGATCATCAGATTAAACAGAACAATGGAAAGGAAAATATGTTTAAACACATATTTCAAGCGTATATCCTTCCCAAGGACAAGCAGAGCATGATATCCATGTCAGGATATAATGTAGAAAACTCTTTAGGTAGGGGAGAGGATTTTTCATGACATTACCCATACAACGGTGTTTGGATAATTGGGCAGGAAATATTTAGCATTGGGCTTCAATGTACTTGTTGAAAATCAGAGTACCACAAACATGCTTCGAGGTAGCATCGACATGGTCTTCGAGCAAATATCAGACTTTGGGAACACAAAGGATCCATCAGGAATAACTTATAGAGTAAGTCTTACAATTTCCTCATGGAAGAATGGTTAACCTTGCCAGAAAGGAAACTATAATAATAGGTCCTCCGACCGGGGGTGCTAGGCATGTCATCACCTTACCAGGTCATACATAGACCAATGTTATAACTCTTGGAAATATGCCCCAACCATCATATCTGACCGAGGTTCAGATCCGATTGGTGTCAGGATACCTCTGACTTAGGATGCCAGAGAAGAAAAGGTGCAACACAAATTGATGAGATGACAATGTAAGATTCTCAAGAAATGAACTATGGGAGCGAGTCCAAAACAAGAGTTCATCATTAAACCAAGGAGAGGATGGGGAGGTGGCTGACGGTCTCAGCGACACTTCATCGAGATTTCCAACAAGATGGATTTCAACAATTATGTGAACATGGGGATAACATTTGTCATATCAAATGATATAATGAGGTATGCTCGAGGAAAACATACACAATTAAACATTGGTTGATAGGTGCGCCCGAAATATGGGTCGGGTTTGCACGACCAATGTCAGAATGGTGATTCAATAATCAATAGTCCAAGAACGAACGGCCGACCATTAACTTCAAAGCAATAGGGTTGCTAGAAGGGCAGAATTCAAACAGCACCGTTCACTTGTTGGTACACCGGTTGGAATGAACACGAGGACCAAGAAAGAATGATGAGGGTGAGAAGTATCACCATACCAAGAATTCTTAAGAGGTGGTGAATTTCTCACGACATTCTTGACATAGCAGATGGTAATACTTCAAGGTAGAACATAACATAAGTCGGTTAACAAGGAACTCAAGGTATAGCCACAACACAAACAAGTTTGTGTTGGAAAGAAGGCAAGGAAGTAGTCGATGACACACAATTCATCGAGGGGCAAGGATGGTAATTCTTATCATGAATTTGATTGTTATTCTGGAATAGCTCAGAAAGTTGATAATGATCACGACACATTTGTCGAGAGATTACCTGAAGATGTAATCGATCCGCGATCACATCAAGTCAAAAGAATGATGAAGCAAGAGGTTATTGGAACCATGGGTACGATACAAACTCGGAACCAAGCTTGTTGTCTGAGGTGGAATGATAAGACAAGGAAATCAACGTAAGCTTAGCTCAGCGTCGAAATTATGCTCTGGGAAGAGGACCAGGTAGCACAGTTAAAATCGGCACGACAAGGATATAGCCAAACAGGCTAGGAATGACGTGATGGAATTCAAACTCGTAAGTAATGAAGGTTACCAAGAGTTGCTCAATCACAATGCGGACTCGTGTCAGTTATCGGTGTCTTTGAGTGTTAAATAACTCAGAGCCCGTGAAAAATTGGAATCAATGAGAATGTATCACTTGATGAAGAACTCATAAGAAGTTATGCAGTTCCGTGATAATCTTGAGATACCTGGGGGGTAACACTCGAGAACAATCCAAAGTAGAGCTTGGACTGGGGTATTGTTATAAAGAAGATAAGTGCTTAAACATGCACGAGAAATGGTATTTAAAAGAGATCATGGTCGGAACCACGATTGCAAAAGGCCAGATCCCAGATATAAGATGTACTTATACCAAGGGAATAATTAATTTAAGAGAAGCTTTAATGATAAGATCTACATCATGTCCCTGGGCATGAATACAAAGTTCAAGGTCGACTCCCACTTCCATAATGCATAACCTTCCATTCACTTCTCGTTCTCAAGGAAGTTGTATGGTAGAAAATTATCTGCTAAACACTAGAAAGGTTGACTTGTCAAAACCTTCCGGTTCATACGGTTTTTAATGAATGTATAGGTTCAACCCATAGGGGCTTCTTAGAAACATATACCACAAGTTTTAAGAGTAAATAACACAAGCTCGAAAGTAGAGCAAGGTTGAGAAAGTAGATGATACAATTTACCAAAGGCATTATGTATCCAAGGGAAGGCTCACAAGGTTATTGAATATGAAGGAAAATGTCGGATAAAATCCATTAAAGGATCTGTCGGTCCATAACAGAGCTGATGTGAGCATCGCACACAATCAAAGGGAGTAACAATGCAAGAAATTGGATTATAGAAACAACTGAATAACTTAGAGCTCAATTGCTAAGGAATTATGATTTACAAAGCGAAGGATCAGAAGCAGACGCTCTAATCAAGGATGGGTAAATTCAATAGACTTAGGGGCACATTCGACGACAATTTAATTGGCGAGAACCAGTTCATGATTAAAACAACGTCTGAGCCGGAAGGATGAATTCTAGGATCTGTTTGAGGATTGCAAGCATTCGCAACAAATAGAAATAACGGACTCAAAATGACAATGACAATGGATGTCAACAAGATTACTAGACTTATGGGATTAACCATAATGCAAGCAATCAAGAATTTCAAGAGCAATAGGATGCTCAGGATTTTCGGAAGATCGAATGGTATTTCGAGGATTGGGGACATACATGAATCAACTAGGGATGAGTGGATACTCGGTAAGTGCGAGAAATTATCCGTAGGGGTATTCATGTAACAAAGAACTGCAAGGCAATAGTCACAAAGTATTCTCGGAACACTATATAGAATTTCAAGGTAACTTGTAATAACAAGATCGACTGGGTATAAAGTAAGAACGACAGGTGTAAGTATTTATCCATAGGGATATTGCAATGGTAGGGAATTGCAAAAGCAACGGGCACAAGGTCTCGAGAGAATATCGAAAGGTATCTTCGGAATCCTTCGGTGCACAAGTTAATCATCTGGACTGAAGAGGCTCTCCAGGAGAAAGTATTATCGAGAACCTAGAGTCAGAGTTAGTAAAAATTGTTTAACCCGAATAGAAGAGAGGTCAGATTCCCAGAGTACAGATCGAGGAGTAAAAGATCCTAATACCACCCAATGGCGACGTGGGCCCATGGGCCGCACAGCCATGTTAGTAAAAGTTTTGAAAAGTCTAGACTCGACTTCGGCCAAGGAGTTTGGAAGGGGGATTCCTACAGGCAGTCGGCTCTGATACCAACTTGTGACACCCCCGATTCAATCGTACACTAATCATGCATGCAAATGTGTACGATCAAGATCAGGGACTCACGGGAAGATATCACAACACAACTCTAAAACATAAATAAGTCATAAAAGCATCATAATACAAGCCAGGGGCCTCGAGGGCTCGAATACAAGTGCTCGATCATAGACGAGTCAGCGGAAGCAACAATATCTGAGTACAGACATAAGTTAAACAAGTTGCCATAAGATGGCTAGCACAAACTGGGATACAGATCGAAAGAGGCGCATGCTTCCTGCCTGGGATCCTCCTAACTACTCTTGGTCGTCGTCAGCAGCCTGCACGTAGTAGTAGGCACCTCCAGCGTAGTAGGAATCATCATCGAGGGTGGCGTCTGGCTCCAGGGCTCCAGCATCTGGTTGCGACAACCAGGTAGAAGGGAAAGGGGAAAAGAGGGATAAAAGCAACCGTGAGTACTCATCCAAAGTACTCGCAAGCAAGGAGCTACACTACATATGCATGGGTATATGTGTAAAAGGCCATATCGGTGGACTGAACTGCAGAATGACAGAATAAAAGGGGGATAGCTAATCCTGTCGAAGACTACGCTTCTGGCAGCCTCCGTCTTGCAGCATGTAGAAGAGAGTAGATTGAAGTCCTCCAAGTAGTATCTCCAAGTAGCATCTCCAAGTAGCATCTCCAGCAGCATCGCAGTAGCATAATCCTACCCGACGATCCTCCCCTCGTCGCCCTGTGGAGAAGCGATCACCGGGTTGTCTGTGGAACTTGGAAGGGTGTGTTTTATTAAGTATCCGGTTCTAGTTGTCATAAGGTCAAGGTACAACTCCAAGTCGTCCTGTTACCGAAGATCACGGCTATTCGAATAGATTAACTTCCCTGCAGGGGTGCACCAACTTACCCAACACGCTTGATCCCATTTGGCCGGACACACTTTCCTGGGTCATGCCCGGCCTCGGAAGACCAACACGTCGCAGCCCCACCTAGGCACAACAGAGAGGTCAGCACGCCGGTCTAAACCTATGCGCGCAGGGGTCTGGGCCCATCGCCCTGAGCACACCTGCACGTTACGTGGGCGGCCAGAAGCAGACCTAGCCTAGTGGCGTTCCAATCCAATCCGGCGCGCGCCGCTCAGTCGCTGACGTCAAGAAGGCTTCGGCTGATACCACGACATCGGGATACCCATAACTACTCCCACGTAGATGGTTAGTGCGTATAGACCAAATGGCCAGACTCAGATCAAATACCAAGATCTCGTTAAGCGTGTTAAGTATCTGTGAACGCCGAACAGGGCCAAGCCCACCTGTCTCCTAGGTGGTCTCAACCTGCCCTGTCGCTCCGCCACAAAGTAACAGTCAGGGGCCGTCGGGAACCCAGGCCCACCTCTACCGGGATGGAGCCACCTGTCCTTTCAGCCCCCTCATCAGAATCACTTGCGGGTACTCATCGAGCTGACCCGACTTTAGTCACCATCTGTACAGTATGTACGTATGTATAGTATATACCCGTGATCACCTCCCGAGTGATCACGGCCCAATAGTATAGCAAGGCAGACTGACAAGAATGTAGGGCCAATGATGATAAACTAGCATCCTATACTAAGTATTTAGGATTGCAGGTAAGGTATCAACAAATGTAGCAACAATGTCAGGCTATGCATCAGAATAGGATTAACGGAAAGGAGTAACATGCTACACTACTCTAATGCAAGCAGTATAGAGGAGAATAGGCGATATCTAGTGATCAAGGGGGGGGGGGCTTGCCTGGTTGCTCTGGCAAGAAGGACGAGTCACCAACGCCGTAGTCGAACTGGGGGGTCGCCGGCAGTCTCGGGGTCTATCAGAAAGAAGTAACGGAGAGGGAACACAATAAATAACAGAACAATCAAAGCATCACAAGGCGTAACAAGACAATACGCGGTGTTTGGTGTGCCCTAATGCGGTAGTAAGTGATACCGACGAAGGGGGGAAACATCCGGGAAACTATTCCCGGAGTTTCGCGTTTTCGGACAGATGAACCGGAGGGGGAAAGTTGCGTGTTTGCTATGCTAGGGATGTGTGGCGGACGAACGGGCTGCGTATCCGTATTCGTCTCATCGTTCTGAGCAACTTTCATGTTGAAAATATTTTAATCCGAGTTACAGATTAAAAGATATGATTTTTTTAAGATTTTATTAATTTCCGAAATTTAATTAATTATTTAATTAATTCGAAAAACAGATTAATGACATCAGCATGATGTCCTGCTGACATCAGAAGTCAACAGAGTTGACTTGGTCAACCTGACATGTGGGTCCCACTGTCATTGACTAAGATTAACTAAAACAGATTAATTAGTTTAATTAGTGATTAGGTTAATCTAATCAGGATTAATTAACTTAACTAATTACTTAATTAATTAATTAATATTTTAATTATTTTAGTTATTATTTATTTATTTATTTAATATATTTTTTAATTATTTATTTTTTTTATTTTTACCATTATTTTCCTTTTTTTTAAAACGTTCCAGGGCGGGTCCCACGTGCCATAGGCACAGGGGCCTATCGGGCGCCGCTTAGCGGGCGCGGGCGCAGAACACGGCCCAAGCGGGCGCACGCCCAGGTGCGGGCGGACCCGGCAAGGCGCCGGAGCAGGGGGCGGTGGCCACGGCGAGGCCATGGCCGAAGCGGGGCGCACCGGCCGTGGCCTGTGGAGAGGAGGCCGCGCGGAGGAGAGATGGGGGCCGGCGCCATCGACCGTGGCCGCGACCGTGTGCAGAGGATGCGGGGGCGCAGGGGTGAGCACCGGCAGGGAAGCAGGGGGACAGAGGCGAGGGGATGGCGCTGGTGCGGCCAGTGGCGTGGGGCAGCGGGGGAACACGGCGGCGCCGATGAGCAGCGGCACCGAGCGCATTGGAGCGGGACCTAGGCGCGGGGTGAGCGTGTGTGGACCGGAGCGCGAGCGCCGGCACGCGGGCGCTGTGGGTGTGGTCCGGACACGGGCGCGCGCGCGAAGGCGCGGCCGTGGGTGCAGTGAGGTCGTGGTGAACGCGGGGGCAAGGGGAGAGGAGGCCGGGGGTCTCACCGCTGATGTAGGGACAGGGCAGTGGGGCTCGGGGAGGAGACGACGAGGTCCGGTGGGGAGGCTCCGGCGAGGTCCAGGCGGTGGCGCGGGTGAAGGGGACGAGGCAGTCCACCGAGATCCGGTGACGGAGCGGTCGCGGACGGGGCGGCGTGGCCCTGGTCGAGGTCGGGGAGGCGACGGGCGTCGGCGG
>NC_041389.1:308589072-308602617 GCF_002162155.2 Triticum dicoccoides
AGTGCGGGGGCGAGTGGGGGCGTGGGGATTTCGTTCCCGACCAATCTGGATCGGGAGGGGGGTGGGAACGATGTGGGGGGGAGTGCGGGTGGTTGGGTTAGGGTTTGACCAGGGGGGAGGTTATGGGAGTGAGGGGTGTGGCCGGTTGGGCCGGTTGCCGAACGGGCCGGCCTGCTGGGCCGAAGCCCGGCGGGGCCCTTTTTTTCTGTTAGTTTGTTTTCTGTTTTCTGTTTTTATTTCTTTTATTTTATTTATTTTCTTTTCTATTTTAAATCACTTTAAAATACTTAGGCAATTTCTAAAAATGAGTTTTCTCCATAATAATTACCTAGGCATTTAACTGCACACTCCGAACCGGTTTTGAACAATTGAAAACTTTTATTGTTTGCTTGATTTTGAATTTAAATCCGAACCGGTTTTGAACTAACTCGAGATTAGCAACAATAATTAGGGTGACGTGGTATCATTAGCAGAGGTTCACTGTAGCTTAAATATTCGGGCATCACAAAGACGATTCCCGAGCTCTTCGCACTGCTAAAAGTCGCAGAGGTAGAAATCAAGAAGGAGCATCAAGTGTTGATGGTCAATAAGACCACTAGTTTCAAGAAGAAGGGCAAAGGGAAGAAGGGGAACTTCAAGAAGAACGACAAACAAGTTGCTGCTCAAGTGAAGAAGTCCAAGTCTGGACCTAAGCCTGAAACTGAGTGCTTCTACTGCAAAGGGACTGGTCACTGGAAGCGGAACTGCCCCAAGTATTTGGCGGAGAAGAAGGATGGCAAAGTGAAAGGTATATTTGATATACATGTTATTTATGTGTACCTTACTAATGCTCGCAGTAGCGCCTGGGTATTTGATACTGGTTCTGTTGTTAATATTTGCAACTCGAAACAGGGGCTACAGATTAAGCGAAGTATGAGAACAAAGTGTGGACTTTGGTTGACTTGCCCGATGATTGGCAAGCCATAGAGAATAAATGGATCTTCAAGAAGAAGACTGACGCTAACAGTAATATTACTGTTTACAAAGCTCGACTTGTTGCGAAAGGTTTTCGACAAGTTCAAGGAGTTGACTATGATGAGACCTTCTCACCCGTAGCGATGCTTAAGTCCGTCCGAATCATGTTAGCAATTGCCGCATTTTATGATTATGAAATTTGGCAAATGGATGTCAAAACGGCATTCCTTAATGAATATCCTAAAAAAGAGTTATATATGATGCAATCAGAAGGTTTTGTCGATCCAAAAGGTGCTAACAAAGTGTGCAAGCTCCAGCGATCCATTTATGGACCGGTGCAAGCCTCTCGGAGTTGGAATATACGCTTTGATAGTGTGATCAAAGCATATGGTTTTATACAAACTTTTGGAGAAGCCTGTATTTACAAGAAAGTGAGTGGGAGCTCTGTAGCATTTCCGATATTATATGTGGATGACATATTGTTGATCAGAAATGATACTGAATTTCTGAATAGCATAAAAGGATACTTGAATAATAATTTTTCAATGAAGACCTCGGTGAAGCTGCTTATATATTAGGCATCAAGATCTATAGAGATAGACCAAGATGCTTGATTGGACTTTCACAAAGCACATACCTTGATAACGTTTTGAAGAAGTTCAAAATGGATCAAGCAAAGAAAGGGTTCTTGCCTGTGTTACAAGGTGTGAAATTGAGTCAGACTCAATGCCCGACCACTGCAGAAGATAGAGAGAAAACGAAAGTCATTCCCTATGCTTCATCCATAGGTTCTATCATGTATGCTATACTATGTACCAGACCTGATGTGTGCCTTGCTATTAGTTTAGCAGGGAGGTACCAAAGTAATCCAGGAGTGGATCACTGGACAGCGGTCAAGAACATCCTAAAATACCTGAAAATGACTAAGGATATGTTTCTCGTTTATGGAGGTGAAAAAGAGCTCGTCGTAAACGGTTACGTCGATGCAAGCTTTGACACTGATCCGATGACTCTAAGTCACAAACCGGATACGTATTTTTATTGAATGGTGGAGCCGTCAGTTGGTGCAGTTCCAAGCAAAGCGTCGTGGCGGGATCTACATGTGAAGCAGAGTACATAGCTGTTTCAGAAACAGCAAATGAAGGAGTCTAGATGAAGGAGTTCGTATCCGATCTAGGTGTCATACCTAGTGCATCGGGTCCAATGAAAATCTTTTGTGACAATACTGGTGCAATTGCCTTGGCAAAGGAATCCACATTTCACAAGAGAACCAAGCACATCAAGAGACGCTTCAATTACATCCGCGATCAAGTCAAGGAGGGAGACATAGAGATTTGTAAAATACATACGGATCTAAATGTTGCAGACCCGTTGACTAAGCCTCTCTCACAAGCAAAACATGATCAGCACCAAGACTCCATGGGTGTTAGAATCATTACAATGTAATCTAGATTATTGACTCTAGTGCAAGTGGGAGACTGAAGGAAATATGCCCTAGAAGCAATAATAAAGTTGTTATTTATATATTTCCTTACATCATGATAAATGTTTATTATTCATGCTAGAATTGTATTAACTGGAAACTTAGTACATGTGTGAATACATAGACAAACAGAATGTCACTAGTATGCCTCTACTTGACTAGCTCGTTAATCAAAGATGGTTAAGTTTCCTAGCCATGGACAAGAGTTGTCATTTGATGAACGGGATCACATCATTAGAGAATGATGTGATTAACTTGACCCATCCGTTAGCTTAGCACTATGATCGTTTAGTTTATTGCTAATGCTTTCTTCATAACTTATACATGTTCCTATGACTGTGAGATTATGCAACTCACGAATACCGAGGAACACTTAGTGTGCTATCAAACATCACAACATAGCTGGGTGATTATAAAGATGCTCTACAGGTGTCTCCGATGGTGTTTGTTGAGTTGGCATAGATCGAGATTAGGATTTGTCACTTCGATTGTCGGAGAGGTATCTCTCGGCCCTCTCGTTAATGCACATCACTATAAGCCTTGCAAGCAATGTGACTAATGAGTTAGTTACGGGATGATACATTACGGAACGAGTAAAGAGACTTGTCGGTAACGAGATAGAACTAGGTATGTGATACGTCTCCGTTGTATCTAATTTTCCAAATACTTTTGCCCATGTTTTGGACTCTAACTTGCATGATTTGAATGGAACTAACCCGGACTAACGCTGTTTTCAGCAGAACTGCCATGGTGTTATTTTTGTGCAGAAATAAAAGTTCTCGGAATGACCTGAAAATCCACGGAGCCACTTTTTGGAATTAATAAAAAATATTGGCAAAATAATCAATGTCAGGGGCCCCACACCCTATCCACGAGGGTGGGGGTGCCCCCCCTAGGGCGCGCCCCCTGCCTCGTGGGCCCCCTGGAGCTCCACCGACCTAAACTCCAACTCCATATATTCATGTTCGGGGAGAAAAAAATCAGAGAGAAGGATTCATCGCGTTTTACGATATGGAGCTGCCGCCAAGCCCTAATCTCTCTCGGGAGGGCTGATCTGGAGTCCGTTTGGGGCTCCGGAGAGGGGAATCCGTTGTCGTCGTCATCATCAACCATCCTCCATCACCAATTTCATGATGCTCACTGCCGTGCGTGAGTAATTCCATCGCAGGCTTGCTGGACGATGATGGGTTGGATGAGATTTACCATGTAATGGAGTTAGTTTTGTTAGGGTTTGATCCCTAGTATCCACTATGTTCTGAGATTGATGTTGCTATGACTTTGCTATGCTTAATGCTTGTCACTAGGGCCCGAGTGCCATGATTTCAGATCTGAACCTATTATGTTTCCATGAATATATGTGAGTTCTTGATCCTATCTTGCAAGTCTATAGTCACCTATTATGTGTTATGATTCGTTAACCCCGAAGTGACAATAATCGGGATACTTACCGGTGATGACCGTAGTTTGAGGAGTTCTTGTATTCACTAAGTGTTAATGCTTTGGTCCGGTACTCTATTAAAAGGAGACCTTAATATCCCTTAGTTTCCAATAGGACCCCGCTGCCATGGGAGGGTAGGACAAAAGATGTCATGCAAGTTCTTTTCTATAAGCACGTATGACTATATTCGGAATACATGCCTACATTACATTGATGAACTGGAGCTAGTTCTGTGTCGCCCTATGTTATAACTATTACATGACAAATCGCATCCGACATAATTATCCATCACTGATCCAATGCCTACGAGCTTTTCACATATTGATCTTCGCTTAGTTACTTTTCCGTTGCCACCGTTACAATTACTACAAAACTGCTACTATTACTTTTGCTACCGTTACCATTACTTCCATACTACTTTGCTACTAAATACTTTGCTGCGGATATTAAGTTATACATGCGTGGTTGAATTGACAACTCAACTGCTAATACTTGAGGATATTCTTTCGCTCCCCTTGTGTCGAATCAATAAATTTTGGTTGAATACTCTACCCTCGAAAACTGTTGCGATCCCCTATACTTGTGGGTTATCAAGACTATTTTCTGGCGCCGTTGCCGGGGAGCATAACTCTATTCTTTGGGTCACTTGGGATTTATATCCGCTGATCATTATGAGGAACTTGAAAGACGAAAGAACTAAGATTTTTCCCTCAACTACGATGGGAGGTAAGGAACTGCCATCTAGCTCTGCACTTGATTCTCCTTCTGTTTTGAGTAAGCTTGTGACACCTAAACCTGCTTCTGCTATTAATTCTGATATGTCGCATGTTATTGATGATGCCACTTCTGCTATGCATGATACTTATGATGAAACTACTTCTTTGCTTGATACTAGTGTGCCATTAGGTGAATTTCTTGATGAACAACTTGCTAGGGCTAGAGAGAATGAAATTATTGAAACTGATAATATTGATGAAAGTGATGATGAAGATTCCCCCCCTAAATATGAATTGCCTGTTGTGCCTCAGGGTTATGTTATGCATGAAGAAACTGCTAGAGATTTTCGTGCTTGCAATGATAGATCTGATCTTAAGAAATTATTAGCTAAGCTGAAACAAAAGTCTCTCAATGCTAGAATGAAATATGACCCTTCTTTTGCTACTGCACCTATCTGTGTTACCGATAAGGATTATGATTTCTCTGTTGATCCTGAGATAATTACTTTGGTTGAATCCGATCCTTTTTATGGCTATGAATCTGAAACTGTTGTGGCACATCTTACTAAGTTAAATGATATAGCCACCCTGTTCACTAATGATGAGAAAACTCGTTACTACTATATCCTTAAAATATTTATGTTCTCATTGAAGGGTGATGCTAAAACATGGTTTAACTCTCTTGATCCTGGTTGTGTGCGTAGTCCCCAGGATATGATTTATTACTTCTCTGCTAAATATTTCCCCGCTCATAAGAAACAAGCTGCTTTAAGGGAAATATATAATTTTGTGAAAATCGAAGAAGAGAGTCTCCCACAAGCTTGGGGAGGCTTCTCCAATTACTTAATGCTTTGGCTGATCATCCTCTCAAGAAAAATGAAATACTTGATATCTTTTATAATGGACTAACCGATGCTTCCAGAGACCACCTAGATAGTTGTGCTGGTTGTGTTTTTAGGGAAAGGACTGTTGACCAAGCTGAATTGCTATTGAATAATATGTTAACTAATGAAACTAATTGGACACTTCCTGAACCAACTCCTAAGCCAACTCGGAAGAAAAGAGGTGTTCTATTTCTCAGTCCTGAAGATATGCAAGAGGCAAAGAAATCTATGAAAGAAAAAGGTATTAAAGCTGAAGATGTTAAGAATTTACCTCCTGTTGAAGAAATACATGGCCTTAATATACCACCTATTGAAGAAGTACATGGTCTTGATAACCCGACACGGGTAGTAAAGGTAAATTCTCTCTATAGATATGAAGTCGAAATCCCGTCTAGTAAGTTTGCTAGCCAATACTTGGATGAGTTTGATGACTTTATGGCTAAACAAGACAACTTCAATGCTTCTGTTGGTAGACAATTGAAATGAATGCTTATATGATTGAACACTTGAGTGATTATATGGCTAGAGTTAAAGGTGAACTTAAACTTATTAGTAAACATGCTTCTATGGTTACCACTCAAGTAGAACAAGTGCTTAAAGCTCAAAATGATTTGCTCAATGAATTAAATGATAAGAAAAATGATAATGATGTTAGAGTTGTGACTAGAGGTGGTAGAATGACTCAAGAACCTTTGTATCCTGAGGGCCACCCTAAGAGAATTGAGCAAGATTCTCAGAGAACTAATGTTGATGCACCTGGTCCTTCTAAAAAGAAGAAAAAGAAAAATGATAGGACTTTGCATGCTTCTAGTGAACCTGTTGATGACACACCGTAGAATCCCAATGATATTTCTATTTCTGATGGTGAAACACAATCTGGTGATGAACATGAACCTAGTGATAATGTTAATGATAATGTTCATGTTGATGCTCAACCTAGCAATAACAATGAAGTAGAGATTGAACCTGCTGTTGATCTTGATAACCCACAATCAAAGAATCAACATTATGATAAGAGAGAGTTCATTGCTAGGAAGCACGGTAAAGAAAGAGAACCATGGATTCAGAAACCCATGCATTTTCCTCCTAAACCATCCAAGAAAAAGGATGATGATGATTTTGAGCGCTTTGCTGAAATGATTAGACCTATCTTTTTGTGTATGCGTTTTACTGATGTGCTTAAAATGAATCCTTATGCTAAGTACATGAAAGATATTGTTACTAATAAAAGAAAGATACCGGAAGCTGAAATTTCCACCATGCTTGCTAATTATACTTTTAAGGGGTGAATACCTAAGAAAGTAGGAGATCTAGGAGTACCAACTATATCATGCTCCACTAAAAGAAACTACGTTAAAACTGCTTTATGTGATCTTGGAGCTGGTGTTAGTGTTATGCCTCTCTCTTTATATCGTAGACTTGAATTGAATAAGTTGACACCTACTAAAATATCTTGCAAATGGCCGATAAATCAACCGCTATACCTGTCGGTATTTGTGAGGATGTGCCTGTTGTGGTTGCAAACATTACTATTTTAACGAACTTTGTTATTCTTGATATTCCCGAGGATCATAGGATGTCGATTATCCTTGGTAGACCCTTTTTGAATACTGCAGGGGCTCTTATTGATTGCAATAAAGGCAATGTCACTTTTCATGTTAATGGTAACGAGCATACAGTACACTTTCCAAGGAAACAACCTCAAGTTCAAAGTATCAATTCTATTGGAAAAATACCATCAATTATTATTGGAGGTTTTGAATTTCCTCTTCCTACTATCAAGAAGAAATATGATATTCTTATTATTGGGGATGTGCATATCCCCGTTGAGGTAACCTAGTGTTATTCGAAATTTCTCCGGTTTCATGCGATTCAGAATGAGTTTATTAAAAGGACTTGATCAACCTTGTTAGTGGATTCCTTTTGATGAGTATGAGATGGATGAAGTTAGAAGGCACAACCTTCTGTACCCTCTTTTTACTTTCTGTTATTTATATTAAATAAAGCAAAAATAGCATTTTCTGTCTGTTTTCTGAATTATCCTTGCAATACAAAAATACCCCGAAAATAAAAGTTCTCCAAATGCCCTGAAAATGAAATATGATTTTTTCTAGAATATTTGAGAATATCTGGCACTGAGAACACAACAGAGGCGGCAAGCACCTGGCCACGAGGGTCAGGGGCGCGCCCACCCCCTTGGGGCGCGCTCCTGCCTTGTGGGCCCATGGTGGCCCCCCTCCACTCATTCCTGCAACCACACACTTCTTCCTCCCAAAAAATCACTATCCAGCTCAAGCACGAGTTCTAGCTCATCTTGTTGCCATTTTCAATCTCCTTGCTCAAAGCTCCGCTCACAAAACTGCTTTGGGGGATTGTTCTTTGGTATGTGACTCCTCCAATGGTCCAATTAGTTTTTGTTCTAGTGCCTTATTCATTGCAAATTTTTACTGCCTAGGTGACCCAGTTCTTGAGCTTGCATGTCAAATTTATATGGTCCCAAGTAGTTCTAATATATGATATAGTCTCTAGACACTTGTGGGAGTAGTTGCTATCAATTTTGTTGAGTTTGATTCACTTCTATTTTGAGTTACTAAAAATTTCAGAATTTTTCAGAAAATGATGAAGAGATTTTTGAGGGGCTCTTAGAGCCGAAGCTCGAAGGATAAACAAAATGAGCAGAATAAAAAGCCCAAGTATAATCTCCCTCCCACCACGGAGGTACGGCCGTGTGAATGGCCTTGTGATGAGTTCTTGAGAGCAGCCGGGATTCATGATGATTTCTATTCTTTGGCTGATAATGCGGGCCTCACCGATTTCCTCCACTACCAACTCGAACAGTATCTCTTACTCACCAATACTTTCGTGCAAAATTTTTACTTTGATGCTAAGAAATCACCACCTTCAGTGGAGTTTCATTTATATGACGAGGTTAAGGAGATGTCACTCCATGACTTTTGTGGGGTTTGCAAGATACCCTTCGAGGGCAACCTAGAGGAACCACACCATAGAGATATGGATGGATTTATTGATATGATTACTGTAGGGGAAACAAGAAGGTTTCCAATGCAAGAATTACTAGCATACACTTTCCTGTCTTACGTTACTTTGCAATATTTGCTAGTAGATGCCTGTTGGGGAACGTAGTATTTTCAAAAAAAATCCTACGCACACGCAAGATCATGGTGATGCATAGCAATGAGAAGGGCGAGTGTTGTCCACATACCCTCATAGACCGAAAGCGGAAGCGTTAGCACAACGCGATTGATGTAGTCGTATGTCTTCACGATCCGACTGACCCAAGTACCGAACGTACGGCACCTCCGAGTTCCGCACACGTTCAGCTCGATGACGTCCCACGAACTCCGATCCAGTAGAGCTTTGCGGGAGAGTTCCGTCAGCACAACGGCGTGATGACGGTGTTGATGATGCTACCGACGCAGGGCTTCGCCCAAGCACCGCTACGATATTACCGAGGTGGAATATGGTGGAGGGGGGCACCGCACATGGCTAAGAGACCAATGATCAATTGTTGTGTCTCCAAGGTGTGCCCCTCTCCCCGTATATAAAGGAGTGGAGGAGGGGGAGGGCCGGCCCTCTCTATGGCGCGCCCTAGGGGAGTCCTACTCCCACCAGGAGTAGGATTCCCCCTTTCCTAGTAGAACTAGGAGCCCTTCCAAGTAGTAGGAGTAGGAGAGAAGGAAAGGGAAAATAGAAAAGGAAGGAGGGGGCGCAACCCCTCCCTCTAGTCCAATTCGGACTAGGCCTTGGGGGGCCGCACAGCCTCCCCTCTCTCTTTCCCCTAAAGCCCAATAAGGCTCATATACTCCTCGGCGAATTCTCGTAACTCTCCGGCACTCCGATAAATACCCGAATCACTCGGAACCTTTCTGATGTTCGAATATAGTCGTCCAATATATCGATCTTTACGTCTCGACCATTTCGAGACTCCTCGTCATGTCCCCGATCTCATCCGGGACTCCAAACTACCTTCGGTACATCAAAACACATAACTCATAATATAAATCATCACCGAACGTTAAGCGTGCGGACCCTACATGTTTGAGAACTATGTAGACATGACCGAGACACATCTCCGGTCAATAACCAATAGCGGAACCTGTATGCTCATATTGGATCCCACATATTCTACGAAGATCTTTATCGGTCAAACCGCATAACAACATACGTTGTTCCCTTTGTCATCGTTATGTTACATGCCCGAGATTCGATCGTTGGTATCTCAATACCTAGTTCAATCTCGTTATCGGCAAGTCTCTTTACTCACTATGTAATGCATCATCCTGCAACTAACTCATTAGTCACATTTCTTGCAAGGCTTATAGTGATGTGTATTACCGAGAGGGCCCAGAGATACCTCTCCGACAATCGGAGTGACAAATCCTAATCTCAATTCATGCCAACCCAACAAACACCATCGGAGACACCTGTAGAGCACCTTTATAATCACCCAGTTATGTTGTGACGTTTGGTAGCACACAAAGTGTTCCTTCGGTATTCGGGAGTTGCATAATCTCATAGTCACAGGAACTTGTATAAGTCATGAAGAAAGCAGTAGCAATAAAACTAACACGATCATATTGCTAAGCTAACGGATGGGTCATGTCCATCACATCATTCTCCAAATGATGTGATCCCGTTCATAAAATGACAACACATGTCTATGGTTAGGAAACATAACCATCTTTGATTAACGAGCTAGTCAAGTAGAGGCATACTAGGGACTATAGGTTTTGTCTATGTATTCACACATGTACTAAGTTTCTGGTTAATACAATTCTAGCATGAATAATAAACATTTATCATGATATAAGGAAATAAAGAATAACTTTATTATTGCCTCTAGGGCATATTTCCTTCAGTCTCCCACTTGCACTAGAGTCAATAATGTAGTTCACATCATCATGTGACTTAACACCAATAGTTTACATCTGTATGTGATTAACACCCATAGTTCACATCGTCATGTGACCAACACCCAAAGGGTTTACTAGAGTCAATAATCTAGTTCACATTGCTATGTGATTAACACCCAAAGAGTACTAAGGTGTGATCATGTTTTGCTTGTGAGAGAAGTTTAGTCAACGGGTCTATCATATTCAGAGCCGTATGTATTTTGCAAATATTCTATGTCTTCAATGCTCTGCATGGAGCTACTCTAGCTAATTGCTCCCACTTTCAATATGTATCCAGATTGAGACTTAAAGTCATCTGGATCAGTGTCAAAACTTGCATCGACGTAACCCTTTACGACGAACCTTTTTGCCACCTCCATAATCGAGAAACATATCCTTATTCCATTAAGGATAATTTTGACCAATGTCCAGTGATCTACTCCTAGATCACTATTGTACTCCCTTGCCAAACTCAGGGCAGGGTATACAATAGGTCTGGTCCATAGCATGGCATACTTTATAGAACCTATGACTGAGGCATAGGGAATGACTTTCATTCTCTTTCTATTTTCTGCCATGGTCGGGACTTGAGTCTTACTCAAATTCACACCTTTGTAACATAGGCAAGAACTCTTTCTTTGACTGTTCCATTTTGAACTACTTCAAAATCTTGTCAAGGTATGTACTAATTGAAAATCTTATCAAGCGTCTTGATCTATCTCAATAGATCTTGATGCTTAATATGTAAGTAGCTTTACTGAGGTCTTTCTTTGAAGAACTCCTTTCAAACACTCCTTTATGCTTTCCAGAAAATTCTACATCATTTCTGATCAACAATATGTCACTCACATATGTTTATCAAAAAGGCTGTAGTGCTCCCACTCACTTTCTTGTAAATACAGGCTTCACCGTAAGTCTGTATAAAACTATATGCTTTGATTAACTCATCAAAGCATATATTCCAACTCCGATATGCTTGCACCAGTCCATAGATGGATCGCTGGAGCTTGCACATTTTGTTAGCACCTTTAGGATCGACAAAACCTTCTGGTTGCATCATATACAACTCTAACTTTCATGATTTGAATGAAACTAACCCGGACTGACGCTGTTTTCAGCAGAACTGCCATGGTGTTATTTTTGTGCAGAAATAAAGGTTCTCGGAATGACCTGAAAATCCACGGAGCAACTTTTTGGAATTAATAAAAAATATTCACGAAAGAATCAACGTCAGGGGGCCCACACCCTGTCCAGGAGGGTGGGGGGCGTGCCCCCCCTAGGGCGCGCCCCCTGCCTTGTGGGCCCCCTGGAGCTCCACCGACCTCAACTCCAACTCCATATATTCACGTTCGGGGAGAAAAAAATCAGAGAGAAGAATTCATCGCGTTTTACGATATGGAGCCACCGCCAAGCCCTAATCTCTCTCAGGAGGGCTGATCTGGAGTACGTTTGGGGCCCCGGAGAGGGGAATCTGTCGCCGTCATCATCATCAACCATCCTCCATCACCAATTTCATGATGCTCACCACCGTGCGTGAGTATTTCCATCGTAGGCTTGCTGGACGGTGATGAGTTGGATGAGATTTACCATGTAATGGAGTTAGTTTTGTTAGGGTTTGATCCCTAGTATCCACTATGTTCTGAGATTGATGTTGCTATGACTTTGCTATGCTTAATGCTTGTCAATAGGGCCCGAGTGCCATGATTTAAGATCTGAACCTATTATGTTTCCATGAATATATGTGAGTTCTTGATCCTATCTTGCAAGTCTATAGTCACCTATTATGTGTTATGATCCGTTATCCCCGAAGTGAGAATAATCGGGATACTTACCGGTGATGACCGTAGTTTGAGGAGTTCATGTATTCACTAAGTGTTAATGCTTTGGTCCGGTACTCTATTAAAAGGAGGCCTTAATATCCCTTAGTTTCCAATAGGACCCCGCTGCCATGGAAGGGTAGGACAAAAGATGTCATGCAAGTTCTTTTCCATAAGCACATATGACTATATTCGGAATACATGCCTACATTACATTGATGAACTGGAGCTAGTTCTGTGTCACCCTATGTTATAACTATTGCACAAGGAATCGCATCCGACATAATTATCCATCACTGATCCAATGCCTAGGAGCTTTTCACATATTGATCTTCGCTTAGTTACTTTTCTGTTGCCACCGTTACAATTACTACAAAACTGCTACTGTTACTTTTGCTACCGTTACCGTTACTTCCATACTACTTTGCTACTAAATACTTTGCTGCTGATATTAAGTTATCCAAGTGTGGTTGAATTGACAACTCAACTGCTAATACTTGAGGATATTCTTTGGCTCCCCTTGTGTCGAATCAATAAATTTGGTTTGAACACTCTACCCTCGAAAACTGTTGCGATCCCCTGTACTTGTGGGTTATCAGTATGATGATACCGACGATCGAATCTCGGGCACGTAACATACCGATGACAAACGGAACAACGTATGTTGTTATGCGGTTTAACCGATAAAGATATTCGTAGAATATGTAGGAACCAATATGAGCATCCAGGTACCGCTATTGGTTATTGATCGGAAGTGAGTCTTGGTCATGTCTACATAGTTCTCGAACCCGTAGGGTCCGCACGCTTAACATTTGATGACGATCGGTATTATGAGTTTATGTGTTTTGATGTACCGAATGTAGTTCGGAGTCCCGGATGTGATCATGGACATGAAGAGGAGTCTCAAAATGGTCGAGACATGAAGATTGATATATTGGAAGGTTATGTTTGGACACCGGAAAGGTTTCAGATGAGTTCGGGCATATACCGGAGTACCGGGGGTTACCGAAACCCCCCGGGGGATAGTTGGGCCTACATGGGCTTTAGTGGGAGAGAGAGGAGGCGGCCAAGAGGTGGGGCGCGCCCCCCAAGCCCAATCTGAATTGAGAAGGGGGCCAGCCCCCTTTCCTTCCTCCTCTTCCCCTTCCTCCCCCCTCCTGTTAGGACTGAGAAAGGGGGGAAACCTACTCCTAGTAGGAGTAGGAATCCCCCCTTGGGGCGCACCATGAGGGCCGGCCGGCCCCCTCCTCCCCTCCTTTATATACGGGGGAGGGGCACCCCATAGACACAAGTTGATTCTTAGCCGTGTGCCCCCCCCCCCAGCCCAAACCGAATTGGAC
>NC_041389.1:308602985-308610680 GCF_002162155.2 Triticum dicoccoides
CCGAATTGGACTAGGGCTAGAGGGGCGACCCCCCTTTCCTTCTCTTCTCCTCCTCCTCCCCCTTCTCCTTGTGGGAGTAGGAAAGGGGGGATCCTACTTGGAGTAGGACTCCCCCCCTTGGGCGCGCCACCCTGGCCGGCCTCCTCCTCCCTCCCTCCTTTATATACATGGGGAGGGGGGCACCCTAGAACACACAAGTTGATCTTTTAGCCGTGTGCGGTGCCCCCCTCCACAGTTTCACACCTCGGTCATATCGTTGTAGTGCTTAGGCGAATCCCTGCACCGATAACTTCATCATCACCGTCACCACGCCATCGTGCTGACGGAACTCTCCCTCGGCCTCAGCTGGATCAAGAGTTCGAGGGACGTCACTGAGCTGAACTTGTGCAGATCACGGAGGTGTCGTGCGTTCAGTACTTGATCGGTTGGGTTGCGAAGATGTTCGCCTACATCAACCGCGTTACTAAACGCTTCCGCTTTCGGTCTACGAGGGTACGTGGACACACTCTCCCCGCTCGTTGCTATGCATCTCCTAGATAGATCTTGCGTGATCGTAAGAATCTTTTTGAAATACTGCATTCCCCAACATCTGAGAACTTTTATTTTTGCACAAAAACAACACCATGGTAGTTTTGTTGAAAACAACATCAGTCCGGGGTTAGTTTCATTCAAATAATGCAAATTAAAGTTCAAAACAAGAGGAAAAGCGTGAGAAAAAGTAGATACGTTGGAGACGTATCATGATGCCTATATAATGATCATTGCCTGGATATTGTCATGATTATTCGAAGTTCTATCAATTGCCCAACAGTAATTTGTTTACCCACCGTTTGCTATTTTTCTCGAGAGAAGCCACTAGTGAAACCTACGGCCCCGGGTCTTCTTTCTCATATATTTGCCTTTGCGATTGATTTTTTCTTGCATTTATTTTCAGATCTATTAAAACAAAAATACAAAAATACCCTGCTGCGTTTTATTTCTATTTATTTTATTTGCGATCTATCTTTCAATCTACTACAAATTTATCTCACATCCGTTTGCCTATCTTGAGGCGCCGTACCCTGGAAGGGATTGACAACCCCTTTAACACGTCGGGTTGCGAGGATTTGTTATCTGTGTGCAGGGGATGTTTATGTTGTGTTGCTTGGTTCTCCTACTAGTTCGATAACATTGGTTACATATCTGAGGGAAATACCTACCGCCGCTGTGCTGCATCATCCCTTCCTCTTTGGGGAAATATCGACTTAGCTTCAAGCGACATCATAAGACAGTTTTGCACATGCAAAATACTTGGGTTAAACTTGACGAGCCTAGCATGTACACACATGGTATCAGAACATTGGAGACCGAAAGGTCGAACATGAGTCGTATAGTAGATATGATCAACATGAAGATGTTCACCATTGAAGACTACTCCATCTCACGTGATGATCGGACATGGTTTAGTTGATTTGGATCATGTGTCACTTAGATAACTTGAGGGATGTTGATTTAAGTGGGAGTTCATTAGTAATTTGATTAATTGAACTTAATTTATCATGAACTTAGTCATGATAGTATTTGCATATCTATGTTGTAGATCAATAGCTCGCGGTTTAGCTCACTTATTTTTGATATACTCCTAGAGAAAACTAAGTTGAAAGATGATAGTACCAATGTTGCGGACTGGGTCCGTGATCTGAGGATTATCCTCATTGCTGCACAGAAGAATTATGTCCTTAATGCACCGCTAGGTGACAGACCTATTGCAGGAGCAGATGCAAACGTTATGAATGTTTGGCAAGCTCGATATGATGACTACTTAATAGTTTAGTGCACCATGCTTTACGGCTTAGAACCGGGACTTCAAAAACATTTTGAATGCCACAGAGCATATGTGATGTTCCAAGAGCTAAAATTAGTATTTCAGACTCATGCCCGTGTTGAGAGGTATGAGACCTCTGGTAGGTACTTTGCCTACAAGATGGAGGAGAATAACTCAACCAATGAGCATGTGCTCAGAATGTCTGGGTACTACAATCGTTTGAATCAAGTGGGAGTTAATCTTCCAGATAAGATAGTGATTGACAAAGTTCTCTAGTCACTATCACCAAGCTACTAAACTTCGTGATGAACTATAATATGCAAGGGATGAGAAAGAGCATCAAGTGTTGATGGTTAACAAGACCACTAGTTTTAAGAAAAAGGGCAAGGAAAAGATAGGGAACTTTAAGAAGAATGGCAAGCAAGTTGCGGCTCCCATGAAGAAGCCCAAAGCTGGACCCAAGCCTGAAACTGAGTGCCTCTACTTCAAAGAAAATGGTCACTTGAAACGGAACTGCCCCAAATGCTTGGCGGATAAGAAAGATGGAAAAGTGAACAAAGGTATATTTGATATACATGTTATTGATGTGTACCTTACTAGTATTAATAGTAGACCCTGGGTATTTGATACCGGTTCAATTGCTAAGATTGGTAACTCGAAACATGAGTTGCAGAATAAACAGAGACTAGTTAAGGGTGAGGTGGCGATGTGTGTTGGAAGTGATTTCAAGGTTGATACGATCACCATCGCACACTTCCTCTACCTTCGGGATTAGTGTTGAACCTAGATAAATGTTATTTGGTGTTTGCATTGAGCATGAATATGATTTGATCATGTTTATTGCAATACGGTTATTCATTTAAGTCAAAGAATAATTGTTGTTCTATTTACATGAATAAAACCTTCTATTGTCATACACCCAATGTGAATTGTTTATTGGATCTCGATCATAGTGATACACATATTCATAATATTGATGCCAAAAGATGCAAAGTTGATAATGATAGTGCAACATACTTGTGGCACTGCCGTTTAGGTCATATTGGTGTAAAGCGCATCAAGAAACTCCATGCAGATGGGGTTTTGGAATCACTTGATTATGAATCATTTGATACTTGCGAACCATGCCTCATGGGAAAGATGACTAAAACTCCGTTCTCTGGAACAATGGAGCGAGCTAATGACTTATTGGAAATAATACATACCGGTGTATGCGGTCCGATGAGTGTTGAAGCATGCAGTGGGTATTGTTATTTTCTGACCTTCACAGATGATTTGAGTAGGTATGGGTATATCTACTTGATGAAACACAAGTATAAAACATTTGAAAAGTTCAAAGAACTTCAGAGTGAAAGTGGAGAATCATCGTGACAAGAAAATAAAGTTTCTGTGATCTGATTGCGGAGGCAAATATTTGAGTTACAAGTTTGGCCTTCATTTAAAACAATGTGGAATTGTTTCACAACTCACGCCACCTGGAACACCACAGCGTAATGGTGTGAACATCGTAATCATACTTTATTGGATATGGTGCATTCTATGTTGTCTCTTATCGGTTTACCACTATCATTTTGGGTTATGCATTAGAGATAGCCGCATTCATGTTAAATAGGGCACCGTCTAAATCCATTGAGACGACGCCGTATGAACTATGGTTTGGCAAGAAACCTAAGCTATCATTTCTTAAAGTTTGGGGATGCGATGCTTATGTCAAAAAGCTTCAGCCTGATAAGCTCGAACCTAAATTGGAGAAATGTGTCTTCATAGGATACCCTAAAGAAACTATTGGGTACACCTTCTACCACAGATGCAAAGGCAAGATCTTTGTTGCTAAGAATGGGTCCTTTCTAGAGAAGGAGTTTTCTCTCGAAAGAAGTGAGTGGGAGGAAAGTAGAAGTTGATGAGGTAATTGTACCTTCTCTCGAATTGGAGAGTAGCACATCAGAGAAACCCGTTCCCGTGATGCCTACACCAACTAAAGAGTAAGCTAATGATGATGATCATGAAACTTCGAGTCAAGTTACTACTAGACTTCGTAGGTCGAACAGAGCACGTTCCGCACTAGAGTGGTACGGTAATCCTGTCCTGGAAGTCATGTTATTAGACCATGGCAAACCTACAAACTATGAAGAAGCTATGATGAGCCCAGATTCCAATAAATGGCTTGAGGCCTTAAAATTTGACATAGGATCCATGTATGAGAACAAAGTGTGGAATTTGGTGGATTTGCGCAATGATCGGCAAGCCATTGAGAATAAATGGATTTTCAAGAGGAAGACGAACGCTGATGGTAATATCACTATATACAAAGCTTGACTTGTCACAAAAGTGTTTTCGACAAGTTCAAGGGGTTGACTACGTGAGACTTTCTCACCCGTAGCGATGCTTAAGTCCGTTTGAATCATGTTAGCAATTGCCTCATTTTATAATTATGAAATCTGGCAAATGGATGTCAAAAACTGCATTCCTTAATGGATATTAAAAAAGAATTGTATATGATGCAATCAGAAGTTTTTGTCAATCCTAAAGGTGCTAATGGCCAGTTCTTTTGGGCGGCTTAAAAAATAAGCCGCTCCCAAAATTTGTTGAGACTTCTAAATTAGTTATTCCATAACTAGTTTAGAAGCCCCAATGAATAAGAGAGGCGGCTTATGGGAAATGCTGAGGAGGAGGTGGCTTATTTTTTAAGCTGCCAAAACAACTGGCCCTAACAAAGTGTGTAAGCTCCAACGATCCATCTATGGACTGGTGCAAGCATCTCGGAGTTGGAATATATGCTCTGATTAGGTGATCAAAGCATATGGTTTTAGACAGACTTATGGTGAAGTCTGTATTTACACGAAAGTGAGTGGGAGCTCTGTAGCATTTCCGATATTATATGTGGATGCCATATTATTGATTGGAAATGATATAGAATTTCTGAATAGCATAAAAAGGATACTTGAATAAGAATTTTTCAATGAAAGACCTCGGTGAAGCTACTTATATATTGGGCATCAAGATCTATAGGGATAGATCGAGACGCTTAATAGGACTTTCACAAAGCACATACCTTGACAAGATTTTGAAGAAGTTCAAAATGGATCAGTCAAAGAAAGGGTTCTTGCCTGTGTTGCAAGGTGTGAAGTTGAGTAAGACTCAAAACCCGACCACGGCAAAATATAGAGAGACAATGAATTCATTCCCTATGCCTCAGCCGTAGGTTCTATAAAGTATGCCATATTGTGTACTAAACCTATTGTGTACCTTGCCATGAGTTTGGCAAGGGGGTACAATAGTGATCCAGGAATAGATCACTGGACAACGGTCAAAATTATCCTTAGTTATCTAAGAGGACTAAGGATATATTTCTCGATTATGGAGGTAATAAAGAGTTTGTCATAAAGGGTTACGTCGATGCAAGCTTTAACGCCGATTCGGATGACTCTAAGTCTCAATCTGGATACATATTGAAAGTGAGAGCAATTAGCTCCATACAGAGCTTTGTAGACATAGAAATTTGCAAAAGTACATACAGATCTGAATGTGGCAGATCCGTTGACTAAACCTCTCTCACAAGCAAAACATGATCACACCTTAGTACTCTTTGGGTGTTAATCACATGGCGATGTGAACTAGATTATTGACTCTAGTAAACTCTTTGGGTTTTAGTCACATGGCGATGTGAACTATGGGTGTTAATCACGTGGCGATGTGAACTGGATTATTGACTCTAGTGCAAGTGGGAGACTGAAGGAAATATGCCCTAGAGGCAATAATAAAGTTGTTATTTTATATTTCCTTATTCATGATAAAGGTTTATTATTCATGCTAGAATTGTATTGATCAGAAACTTAAATACATGTGTGAATACATAAACAGATACCGTGTCCCTAGTGAGCCTCTACTAGACTAGTTCGCTGATCAAAGATGGTTAAGGTTTCCTAACCATAGACATGTGTTCTCATTTGATAACGGGATCACATCAGTAGGAGAATGATGTGATGGACAAGACCCGTCCGTTAGCTTAGCATATTAATCGTTCAGTTTATTGCTATTGCTTTCTTCATGTCAAATACATATTCCTTCGACTATGAGATTATGCAACTCCCGGATACCGGAGGAATACCTTGTGTGCTACCAAACGTCACAACTTAACTAGGTGATCATAAAGATGCTCTATAGGTATCTCCGAAGGTGTTTGTTGAGTTGGCATAGATCGAGATTAGGATTTGTCACTCCGGGTATCAAAGAGGTATCTGTGGGCCCCCTCGGTAATACACATCATAAGCTTGCAAGCAAATGACTAAGGAGTTAGTCACAAGGTGATGTATTACGGAACGAGTAAAGAGACTTACCAGTAACGAGATTGAACTAGGTATGAAGATACCGACGATCGAATCTCGGGCAAGTAACATACCGACGGACAAAGGGAATTACGTATATTGTCATAATGGTTCGATCGATAAAGATCTTTGTAGAATATGTAGGAGCCATTATGGGCATCCAGGTTCCGCTATTGGTTATTGACCGGAGAGGTGTCTCGGTCATGTCTACATAGTTCACGAACCCGTAGGGCCCGTACGCTTAACATTCGTTGACGATATAGTGGTATATGAGTTATATGTTTTGGTGACCGAATGTTGTTCGGAGTTCCGGATGAGATCACGGACATGACGAGGAGTCTCGAAATGGTTGAGAGGTAAAGATTGATACATAGGACGGTGGTATTTGGACAGCGGAAGTGTTTCGGGACGTACCGGGAGGGAATCAGGTCACTGGAAGGGGTTTTGGGCACTCCCCGGCAAGTTATGGGCCTTATGGGCCAAAGGAGGGGACAGACCAGCCCACAAGGGGGCTGGTGCGCCTCCTTCTTGTTTGGCCAACCCTAGGGAAGGAAAAGGGGGAGGGCTAGCCCCTCCCGCCTTTCCCTCTCATGGGAGAAAGGAAGGGGGGCACCCTGCCCTGCCTTTCCCCGCACTCCAAATAAGGAAAGGGGGCGCGGCTTGGGAGGGACCCCAAGTAGGATTCCTCCTACTTGGGCGCCTCCTTTGGCTGTTGCGCCTAGCACACCCCATACAATTGCCTAGCCGTGTGCGGCGCCCCCGTCCACAGTTTACACCTCCAGTCATATTTCGTAGTGCTTAGGTGAAGCCCTGCGGAGATCACTTCACCATCACCGTCACTGTCACTATGCCCTCGTGCTGTCGGAACTCGTCTACTACCTCCCCGTCTTGCTGGATCAAGAAGGCGGAGGACGTCACTGAGCTGAACGTGCGCAGAACGCGGAGGTGTCGTGCGTTCGGTATTAGATCGGTTGGAGCACGAAGAAAGTTCGACTACATCAACCACATTGTGAAACGCTTCCGCTTACGGTCTACGAGGGTACGTAGACATACTCCCCCCCTCGTTGCTATGCTTCTCCATGGATAGGTCATTGCGTGTGCATAGAATTTTGTTTGTTTTCCATGCAACGTTCCCCAACACTCAGGACCAGAAGAGGACTTTTGGAGAATCTCGCATTTTACGTCAACACTTATTCTGTAAGCTTATTTTTTAGGGGAAGGGGGATCAAATGTTTTACAATTCATGATTTTAGCTACTTTCAAGATGATTGGTAAAAAGCGTCAATCGCTTGTATAATTTCCCATATACAACTCTTGGTTAATTGTGCCTTTTATCGTGACACTGCTGTTGTTGTGTGCACTCGATTTGTTTACTTAATTTGTTGGTCCGGGAAAGGCTAGGGGAAAATTGACATCATTACTTCGAGACATTATATTGTAATCATGTCGAACTTTATCATCCATACCTCCGCACGTGGTATACCATGTTTTGAATATGCGAATATGGAAACAAGCGTACATAAAATGCAAAGTAAATATAGTTCATGAATTATGAAGTTATAGACT
>NC_041389.1:308611016-308617015 GCF_002162155.2 Triticum dicoccoides
TTGAGGGCGACGGGTAGAAAGAGTCAGAATGCATTTGGTTTATTTTATTTATTTTGATTTGGATAAGACCAGTGTTAAGCAATGCGGGATAATGTGGATTTTAGTTGACCGGCGAAAGGCCAAGGCAAAATGTATGTACTCCCAATTATCAGTCGACAACATATAATATGCACATGTGTATCCAAAACTAGTATGAATGAAGTGTGAATTATATGTTACGACTATAGTATGAATATTTTGGCTACTAAATGTATAATTGGTTGTGGTAAATTTCAATTTGAAAATGCTTCTATCAATGTGTTTATCTTGAATTGGATTGGGCCAGGTTGACACCGACAACATCACAATGTAAGGTTTGTGTTAGCATTTTCATTCAAATATAAAATCATTATTATATTCTTAATTAATGCAGTTTGTAATTACTTGAACATGCAACCAATCAATAATTTTTTACTTTTACCTCTGGAGAGTCAATAAACAGCGTAAGACATTCTTATGGATTATTGCATGTATATCATATTATAATTAACATGTATGTTTTGTACAGAATCATATACCATCTAACGTTTGTTCTTGTCAAACCACAACTCTTGTATTTTGGCATAACCAAGTCCAGCATAGTTCTTCTTTGCAAATACATCCACAACTCAAACTTAACATCCCATTTTCTTATAGTCAGCATTTGAGTCATTATGAGGCTCATTTGATGCTGCTAATTCAATCGGTGACTTGGTGGCATATTCATACATGCAAGCAAGGAGATGTACCGGTTGCCCGCAACACACACATGCATATAATTATGGTATATTTTTATTTTTTTTGAAACGCGGTCCCTTAGGGCCCGATTCATTAAATAAGCTCGAAGAGAATTGCCCGGTTAATAAACGGAAAACCGGGCGAAAACCGTCACAACTAGCCCACAGAAACAAGGCACACATGGCGACCTGGCAACCCACACAAGAACGCACACACGCCGCCGAGGGGAAGCGTCGAGGCTTGCGTCGGCCGATGCCAAACAATCAACCACACGCGCCGGCGACCAGGCAGCTTCGACTCTGTCGACGAGCATTGCAGGAGAAAAGCATTGGGCTTGCGCCGAGCCAGCGCCAGAGCGGCGACTCCTCGAACACGCCGGAAGAGACCGACTACCAAGAACCATCAGCAAACCTGACTCCGCCCGAAGCCGCCATCGTTGCCACAAACAGGAAGCCGCGCAACATCCGCATTGCCAGACGGGCACCTGCCGACCACAATGCCACGAGCGTCCAGCCCATGAAGCACGCAACCGGGATCCGAAGCTCTTCAAGGCGACGCCCCAAAGAGGGAAGCGACGATGTCGACGCCGTCGCCCGACCCAACCGGGCCTTAGGCTTTCACCCGAAGAGCAAGATCCGAGGGTGTAAGAGGATGCCGGACTCCACAACGACGCCTCCAAGGAGGTTAAACGACGTCCACAGACGCCGACGCCGCCGGCCGGCAAGACCAGCCAAGCTTTCGCCCAGAGTATCCCCAACACCACCAACACCCTCACGCACTGCACCTTCGCTGACCCGCCCACCTCTCGCAGTGCCACCGCGCTAGCAGCACCAGAGAGCCACCAAGCACTTCGCCTACCCGCCGGTCAAGAAGACGCAGACGGGCCAGATCCGGCCGATCTGGCATCCCACCAACGCAGCGCCGAACAGGAGCCACCCGAGGCCAGCACGCCACTGGTCCGACCAGGGACGCGCCCCACAAGGCAGGTGAGGGGGGCGAGCCCGCCCCGACCGCCGGAGAGGAGCAGCTGACCGAAGAATAGCCGCCCGTCCACGACGCAACCTGCGACCGCCACCCGCGAGAGCCGCTGCCAGGGAGCCGTCCCATCGGAGAAGAAGCCCGGAGGTCCACCGGCGACACAGCCGAAGCCCTCGAGCGGATCCAACTCTCGACGCAGAAAGGGGATCGAGCCTCCCCACCCCGAGATCCCGCGGCCTGGCGAGAGGAAGTCGACCCCACCGCCGCCGTCCGCCGCCCGGGCTTAGCCTGGCGGCCTCCTCCGGCGACGGCGAGGGGAGGAAGGGGGGGCGGGAGGGCGGCCCGGCGGCGCGGGCCGGGATCCGGCCGTGTCGCCTCAGCCGAGACGACGCGGGGGCAACTCTGGGTGACTGTATAATTATGGTATATCGATCACATGTTTGTATTCGAAACATAAGTTTGTGGCGTTTTATGCACAAAAAGAAGTGGCGTCGATCATCATGATGATGAGTCATCGTGTATAGTATGGTGCTTGAGTTGGGTTCTTAATTTCCATATATGCAAAGTTTGGACTTAACTGAATTTAAATAGTGTATTTTGTGTTAGTTGACATGAAAAGTTTGGGAAGCACTTTGAAAGTCCATGTAAAACAGTAGGGATGCACAATGAATACATCCTCTGAAATGATAAACCCGATTATGTACAACCAAGTGGAGGCGCCCTATATATTCCAAATACATCCGACTCTCTTAAAGTACTGTAATTTTGTTGGAAAATATCATGAATATATCAAGCTATATGATGTACATCTCAAAGTTTTGATGAAAAGAATGTGACGTATTGTCATGTTTTCACCAGTGTGAAGATCTGGGCTATTGGTGCTTTATGTATAGTGACACCTGTACTGAGAGACCACTACAATTAACTAAATGAAATCAGGGATATCTCACTAGTTAAAGAAAAGAGAATAAGGAAAAGAAACCGGGATTTGGTCGCGAGGTAGCAGAACGGTCCGACTACGATGCCAATACCAGCAAAGCTCCGACGCACAAGATGAACGGTGGAACAGAACCGTGGCAGCAGCAGCAAACGAACAAAAGTGCGGCCACAACGGGTCCTGATCAATGTTTGGTGGCATGTCTGGAAAGAAATAAGCAAAAGAGTTTTCAAGGGCAGGCTACTCGAATAAACATTAGTGCCTTTCATGGCATAAAGGAAAAAAATATTTTGACGCGGCGGATGGCTTTGACGCGGATCCGGTTTGCCTGCTCCCTCCCCATGCTCTCATCCATGCTCCCACTATATCCTACGGATGTTTTCTTTTCTTTTTCCTTGCTTGCATGTATGAGTATGCCACCAAGCCATCTTTCTTGAAAAAGGAACAAGGAAAAACCATTGCAGCTCACTCAAAATATCTGTACAAGTAGATCTAAATCTCACAAAAGGTTAGCATAAAATTGAAACAACAGTAACTCATAAAAGGTTGCTCTTGCTTCATTTCCCAACAAATAGATAACCTCACCCAACTTTCACAGCCTAACAGATTGTTTGGAACTTGTACACCATAGTATGAATCATATGTTGGAAACTATATGCAAAATACATGGTGCAACCAAACCTTGTGTGATTAACATTATTTGCTACAGCCTCTTTGGTTGTAGGATGAAATCATTTTCTGGACAATTAGAAAGGGCATCATCATATCACAAAGCGTTGAATGCACTATATAGACCACTTTAATATGCTCGAGGCTCATACAAGTCATCGAGAAAAGAATATTAACCTCCATATGCCATGCTACTACTACCTAATATGGCGAGACAGCTGAGTATGCTGGCCTCAAATGAATTGTAATTGTCCTCATGCAATACCTATATTCCATTTCTCTGCAACAGTACACTACTTATATTACATTGTAAACAACATTATATCCATCTATGCTCCAGGGAAAATCTGCTTCTGCGCTACCAGTCAATATTTCAATTCAGCTGAATTGCCTAATTGCCGCAGGTTCAACCCCAGTGGTGTCCATATAAAGAACCTTCTAATTTAAGCACCTTCAGCTTTCTTCTTTATTTTGAGAGCAGCTCTGACGACATTCCCCCTTGTGATCATCCCAACCTAGTTCAGGATAGAAATTTCGTTTTAAGAAGCCAAGCTAAAGAGAGAAAAGGAGAGTCATAGATTCATCCACTCACCAAATTTCCCGTGCTATCAACAACAGGCAATCTGTGGTATTTGGTTTCAAGCAGCAACCTGTTGAACAATAAAAAGAACACCACTCTCAGTACTAATAAGTCGGTAGATTTAGCCCTGGGGATTCACACGGATTAGTTGAAAATACCTTGCAGCAGCGTCGAGGTTAGTTGTTTCACGCACCACAAGAGGTGAAGGAGTCATAACATCACCGATAACTTTGCCACTGGTTTTGCTCAAGAGTCTCTGGATCTCGCGAAATGTCTGCAGACAAGTGATTAGGAAGGAGTCTGTAAGTTACTGAACCGAGAACATTGAGTGGGAGCACACAATGAAAAATTAACTTATGTATCCCGGGGCCCTGGATTAATTGTAAAAATGGTCTCCTGCAAGGTGACCCGCTATCCCCCTACCTATTCATAATCGTCGCCAATCTGCTACAACGCTTAATCTTACAGGCATTCTCTCCCAACCAGCTCGGCCACCCGATCTACACGGATCGCCCTCCTACTGTGCTCCAGTACGCTGACGACACACTAATCATTGCCCTTGCCTCTTCGCAAGCCGTGAACACCCTCAAAGATATCCTAGACAAGTTCGCCCTGGCTACTGGTCTTAACATCAACTTCCACAAAACTACCTTTGTTTCCATCAACACGGATACCATCACTAGCCAAAACATCGCCTCCACCTTCGGCTGTGACCTATCCTCCTTCCCCCAAATTTATCTAGGCCTACCCCTATCCCATACGCGCCTGCCTTCCTCTACTTTTGAACCTATCATCCAATGTTTCCTGAAGTACCTCTCCGGTTGGGCGGCTAAACTACTCTCTTGCGGCGCTAGACTAACGCTTATCTCCTCTACTCTCGACGCCCTTGCCACTCACTTCATGTCCGTTTTTAGGCTACCCAAGAAGATCATCAAAAGGTTAGACGCTATCCGTAGATCCTTCTTCTGGGCCACGAAACATGCTCGGGGGCCAAGTGCCTTATCGCTTGGAAAAATGTATGCACACCCAAAACTGCTGGGGGTCTAGGCCTCAAAAGCCTGCTTCTCCAAAACAACTGCCTCATGAAATTTGCCTCCAAGCTTCTCCAAAAACAAGACTTACCTTGGGTTAACTGGTTTTTCCAACACTACTCTCTTGACTTCGAAAACAAACCTCACAACCCCTCATACCTATGGAGAATCATAAACGAACAGCTCCGCCCCCTCCACAAAATCTCTTTTGTCCTTACCAACAATGGCACCTCCACCTTCTGGCTAGACGCTTGGCTGCTCCCGACTCCGCTGGCAGACACCTACCTTTTCTCCCACTCCACCTCAACCTCAGTCCTGGTATCACATGTCATGCAGAATGGCTTACTCGCTACTCTGCGGAACCGCCTAATCGATGTTGCTTCTGTAGAGCTTGCGTCGGTTTTGTCTTTGTTGCAGGATGTTGCCACCAACGACGCGTCTGATGACAGGTTCCTCACCCACGGCTCACCGTTCTCTTCAAGGTGCGCCTACTCGCTGCTCTCCTCCGACCATGAGATCGATCTCAACACAAGGTACATCTGGAGCTCCAAGGCACTGATCAAGGTCAAGATCTTCGGCTGGCTTCTCTGTCGTGATCGATTGAGCACGATGGTGAACTTACATCGCAAGACCATCTCCTCTCATTCAGACTGTCCGCGCTGCGACTTCACTCATGAGGCCGTGACGCACCTCACCCTCCTTTGCCCATGCGCGGCACAGGTGTGGTCCCTCTTGGGGCTGCAACCACCTCCCTCCATCGACTTCCTGTGGACTACTACGACACCGGTCGGCCTCGACATCAACATTTGGCCCACCGTCGCTCTCGTCATCCTCTGGAAGCTATGGGACTCCAGGAATGCTCGTGTCTTTCGAAACAAGCTACACTCACCCCTAGATACTCTTTATTTCAGACTTTACGCGTTGGGCCTTCAGATTTAAGGACCCCGTCAATAGCGAGGCTGCCGTGTCTTGGTGCCTATACCTCTCCTCTCATTGTAATCCGTGATGAAACTTGCCCTTTGGGCCTTTGAGTAATATACACAGGTGG
>NC_041389.1:308617146-308621174 GCF_002162155.2 Triticum dicoccoides
ATAGGGACCTAATCCAGTAATGTCCCGCATTCTTGAGTAGGGAAAACCAGCAACAATTTGCTCTACAACACACGTTTAATTACACCAACAGTTTTCATGGGGTACAGTATAATTCAATCAACAATATTATATAACTATTACCAAACATATTTTAATCCATTAAATGTGAAGGTGCTGAAACATTTGCTAGATCACTGTTTCTCAACATAGAAAGATGATAAATTCCCATCACAGAAAATTCCTGCCTTGCAAACCATAACTTTGCATCCCAACACATGGAAGTTATAAAACTCAACATATGAAAAGATATGCACACTTAGGAAATATAAAACATAAATCATCAATCAAGGTTTTACAGAATATACCTTCCAAGTGCTATCTACTTCAGGGAACATACTTGAATTTGTATCAGCCAGTCCACATCCTGAAACATGAGAACGTATTCAAATATTGACGAAACTACTTGGTAAGATTCATTGTGTTGTAGATATAATCTCGGTACATCTGAGAGTGCTACAAAAGCACTGAAGTCTGGGAATGAATGCTCTCAAGTTTATCCGTGAATCTTAAAGCAGGAAACAGAAATTACGACCATAGCTGTTAGCATCGTTGTGTTGTAGATATTATATCCCAGTTTTTCTAATTTTACCTTCAATTCAGGATTGGAAGATCATAAGACAGCGGCCATTATTTAAACCGCTCCTTTAAATTAAGATCCTGAGAACATTTTGGGATGACATGCAACGGTAACGCATATGTGAATTAATTGTTACAGCTCACAAAATATGTTTTAATGTGACTATGATTTCTTTGCAAGAAAGTGATTAAAAGTTCAAGATGGAATACCTGCCATTGAGTCCAAAGCTAATAGATCATAATCTGAGACAACGCCAACCTGCAGGTGGAAATAAAGTTGTGCAGTTGTGGCTGAGTATTTCATTACAGAAAAACTGGGGTGCAACCCAAACCAACAGAAAAAGGTCAAGAAGAAAGCATGTGAAAGTTAGTCAGTTCATCATTGCAATATAATGCTTCCTAAGACATAACATGATACAGAACAACAAAAGGGCTCTTTCCTTTTTCCTTGGGAAGAACCTTTCTCTTAAGCCCTCTCTAAAAATCAAGAATCTAAAACAGTAGGAAGAGGATTGACTTGTCATGGCATATTAAATCCCACATGGATTGCTTAGAAAAGTTATTCTGATGCCGCACATCAGTAATTAGAGAGAATCAGAGAAGGAGAGAGAAAGAGCTTAGATACATCCAGACTATCAAAAGGAAATTTCCATGATCAGGTTAGACTTCATATTTAACTTCCTCCAATATTTGTAGGAAACCCCTATTCTATGGAATTCTTTTGATGCAATCATTTGGTCCAAATGCATGGATAGGAATTTTTAGTTGGGATTGCAACACTCTATTTGCCGCCCAAAATCCATTGTTCCGAAAAAGGACTGGTATCTTCTGAGATTAGCTATGTCATAAAAAACATGGACTAGGAAACAAGAAGAGCGGGTTAAATGTAAATGGCACTAACCAACTTCCAGTCGTCATCGATAACAGGGAAACCAGAGATCCTGTTCTGCACCAGCATCTCGAGCGCTGCATGCAAACCAAAGAACTAGTTAGCAATTTGGAAGCTGGTCAGTAAGCAGAAGAGAAGTACACAACTAAGAAGGGGCCACACCTTCATCGACCGGGGTTGACACTTTGACGACATGGAGATCCTCCTTTTTCGTCATGAAGTCTCCAACAGTGTACACTCCGTTGTTATTCTGAGTAAGCAGGATGAAACACAAGCAAAATTAATTATTTGAGGCTGAACACGAACACTCAGCAGTAACAACATTTCGTTAAGTATTTGGGCAATGGAATTTGAGCTATCAGCCAAGTTCCTCTGGTGGTGGAGTGGCACAAGATCTGCCTCTTGGCTTATGTGGAGATATTGATTCCTCCACTCCACACAACAATTTGCTTCTGTGGAAACCCCAAGCATAGCAGATGATACATCATTTCTTTTCTTTCTGATATGGCTCATTGCCTTATATTACTCAGAAATAATCCCAGCTGCTTTGTTGCTACAAAAGCAGGCTAAGTGCTTTACCAATTAAGGGGAGCACGAAAGCAGGTGAGCTAGTTGCTTAATCCGTGCACTACACGTAGACCACAAAAGCAAGCGACGCAAAATTTGCGCCGAAACTAATACTCCCTCTGTTCGAAATTACTCGTCCAAGAAATGAATGTATCTACATGTATTTTAGTTGTAGATACATCCATTTTTATCCATTTTTGTGACAAGTAATTCCGAACGGAGGGAGTAATTGGCTTGCCGCAGGAGAGAAAAGGCGTGGCGCTCACCCCGACGAGGCCGTTTCCAGAGGCCGGCGCTGGCGCGGCGGCCGCGGCGTACGCGCGGACGGACGCCCGCCGGCACCTGCTGGGCGCGGCGCCCCGCCGTGGGGCGCGCGCGGGCTGAGAAGGGACGAGGAGGAGGCGGCGGCCGGCGGCGAGGGGCGCGTCGGCGGAGAGGAGCAGAGGGGACGCGGCGGCCTCCATGGCGAGCGCGGGGGCAATCAGAGAGGACGGGAGGGAGGGAGAGGCCACGATGATATTATGGCAGGAGAGAGAGGGGTGGAAGAGGGAGGGAGACCGCCGATGGATGGGGGAAGGGATGGATGGGCTTGGATTTTTATAGCGGGTCGGCGGGCGAGGGGTAAGGGAGGCGTGTTGGTTTTACTTTTGCTCCCTCCGGCGGGCGGGGGCGGGGGCGGGGTGGGGTGGGGTGGACGGACGGAGACGGGAGTGAGGGGGACGGTCGCGGCGGGCGTGGTTCTGCTCGGTTCTTTCTGGCGCGGGAGATTCACCGGCGCTGCACCTGCACGTGATCGTTTACTTGTTTCTCGTTCGTTTCTGCCTGCGGTTTCTGGCCTTCTTCTGGCGAGCGTGATACCGATCGATGCAGGGTGGACTATGTATGAATCGGCGATGTGAATTCGAGGAATTCGGAGACAGCCAGTTGGTCTCCTCTACGACTCACTGAAACACGAACAGGCTGATAGCTGCCAACCGGGTCGATGTACGATTCGAGTTCAACCAAGGGGGAGCAATAGAGTTCTAAAACATGTGAACACCGTTTTTTTTCTTAGGTTAATTGGATAAATGCCACTGGAATTCGCCGCCCGAGAAATGTCACTGCATTTTCCAAACTTTAAAATTGCCACTGCAAACTTTAAAAAACGCCACTGCAGAGTTTAAAAAATGCCACTGAAAATGCATTTTTCAAAGTTTGAAAATTGCATTTCTCGGAATAGCCATAAATCGAGTGTCATTTATCAAATTAACTATTTTTTTTCTTCTTCCACAGAATCACGGAGTTTTATTCTATAGCAGCGGTGGCGATTCCATGTGCAAGCTATGGGGTCAGGACCCCACAGCTTTTTTGATTGCAATCCTAGTTGTACTCATATTTATGCAAGAAATTAAGGCATCTTAAAGAGGTTAGTGCATTTGAACCCACAGCTTTTTGGTGTTGGCATCGTCGCTGTATAGCAGCATATAGCAACAAAGTTATAATCCGCTAATTCACTTTTTCATTGTGCGCAATACATGCATGTGCGATTCCGGAGAGAAAAAACCGCTCCTCCCGGGTCGCTCGTGCGAGCGACTCCGGAGGACCCCCAACCCTCGAGCAGAGGCGCCGGATCTGCCCCCTCCTCGGCTGTTGCCGCCGCCGGCGCCGGCGGTGGTGGCCGCGCTCTGTCGTCAAAGTCGGCGGGCGAGGCAGCGTGTCCTGGATGGTTGCTCCTTCGCGCGGAGGCGGGCTGTCCGCAGGGCTGCGCAGGGGCTGGCGTGGGCGGCGGCGCGGTTCTTCGCCGGCGCGCGGCGGGGGACGTGGAGGAGCGGTGTGGTGGTGGCGGTCGGGCGTGGGCAGCGGTGTGTTGGTGGAGGACGGGCGCGGCGGTGTCGTCTCGAGGTGGTGGCGCGAGCTTCAGCCAGATCCATGGCGGCGCAGAGAGGCTCGGCTGGGA
>NC_041389.1:308621468-308624277 GCF_002162155.2 Triticum dicoccoides
TTGTGACGCCCCCGATTCAATCGTACACTAATCATGCACGCAAATGTGTACGATCAAGATCAGGGACTCACGGGAAGATATCACAACACAACTCTAAAACATAAAGAAGTCATACAAGCATCATAATACAAGCCAGGGGCCTCGAGGGCTCGAATACAAGTGCTCGATCATAGACGAGTCAGCGGAAGCAACAATATCTGAGTACAAACATAAGTTAAACAAGTTGCCATAAGATGGCTAGCACAAACTGGGATACAGATCGAAAGAGGCGCAGGCCTCCTGCCTGGGATCCTCCTAACTACTCTTGGTCGTCGTCAGCGGCCTGCACGTAGTAGTAGGCACCTCCAGTGTAGTAGTCGTCATCGACGGTGGCGTCTGGCTCCAGGGCTCCAGCATCTGGTTGCGACAACCAGGTAGAAGGGAAAGGGGAAAAGAGGGAGAAAAGCAACCGTGAGTACTCATCCAAAGTACTCGCAAGCAAGGAGCTACACGACATATGCATGGGTATATGTGTAAAAGGCCATATCGGTGGACTGAACTGCAGAATGCCAGAATAAAAGGGGGATAGCTAATCCTGTCGAAGACTACGCTTCTGGCAGCCTCCGTCTTGCAGCATGTAGAAGAGAGTAGATTGAAGTCCTCCAAGTAGTATCTCCAAGTAGCATCTCCAAGTAGCATCTCCAGCAGCATCGCAGTAGCATAATCCTACCCGGCGATCCTCCCCTCGTCGCCCTGTGGAAAAGCGATCACCGGGTTGTCTATGGAACTTGGAAGGGTGTGTTTATTAAGTATCTGGTTCTAGTTGTCATAAGGTCAAGGTACAACTCCAAGTCGTCCTGTTACCGAAGATCACGGCTATTCGAATAGATTAACTTCCCTGCAGGGGTGCACCAACTTACCCAACACGCTTGATCCCATTTGGCCGGACACACTTTCCTGGGTCATGCCCGGCCTCGGAAGATCAACACGTCGCAGCCCCACCTAGGCAAAACAGAGAGGCCAGCACGCCGGTCTAAACCTAAGCGCACAGGGGTCTGGGCCCATCGCCCATAGCACACCTGCACGTTGCGAGGGCGGCCGGAAGCAGGCCTAGCCTAGCAGGCGTTCCAGTCCAATCCGGCGCGCGCCGCTCCGTCGCTGACGTCTGAAGTGCTTCGGCTGATACCACGACGTCGGGATACCCATAACTACACCCACGTAGATGGTTAGTGCGTATAGGCTCGTAGCCAACTCAGATCAAATACCAAGATCTCGTTAAGCGTGTTAAATATCCGCGAACGCCGAACAGGGCCAGGCCCACCTCTCTCCTAGGCGGTCTCAACCTGCCCTGTCGCTCCGCCTCAAAGATCCACTCGCGGGTGCTCCACCAGCCGACCCGACTTTAGTCTCCACATGTATCATGTATAAAGTAT
Organism: Triticum dicoccoides; assembly: GCF_002162155.2. Lineage (NCBI taxonomy): Eukaryota > Viridiplantae > Streptophyta > Magnoliopsida > Poales > Poaceae > Triticum > Triticum dicoccoides. The sequence goes on from NC_041389.1 coordinate 308,622,881, forward strand.
ATAGTATATACCCGTGATCACCTCCCGAATGATCACGGCCCGATAGTATAGCACAGCAGACGGACAAGAATGTAGGGCCACAGATGGAAATACTAGCATCCTATACTAAGCAAGTAGGATTGCAGGTAAAGGTAACAACAGTAGTAACAAGGACAGGCTATGCATCAGGATAGGTATAATCAGAAAGCAGTAACATGCTACACTACTCTAATGCAAGCAGTATAGAGTAGAATAGGCGATATCTGGTGATCAAGGGGGGGCTTGCCTGGTTGCTCTGGCAAGAGAGAGGGGTCGTCGGTGATGTAGTCGACCACAGGGGCATCAGCATCGTCACGGGGTCTACCGGAGAGAAGAGGGGGGAGAAACAGTAAATACATAGCAAGCAAGTGCATAACAGGACAACAAGCAGAGCTAGACGTGTTCTAACGCGGTAGTAGGTGATATCGACGAAGGGGGAAAGCATCCAGGAAAGTATTCCCGGTGTTTCGTGTTTTCGGACAGATGAACCGGAGGGGGAAAGTTGCGTGTTTGATATGTTAGGGGTGTGTGGTGGACGAACGGGCTGCGTATCCGGAATCGTCTCGTCGTTCTGAGCAACTTTCATGTTGAAAATATTTTAATCCGAGTTACGGATTAAAAGATATGATTTTCTAAAGATTTTATTAATTTCTGGAATTTAATTAATTAATTAATTAATTCGAAAAAATGGATTTATGACGTCAGCATGATGTCATGCTGACGTCAGCAGTCAACAGAGTTGACTTGGTCAACCTGACATATGGGTCAGGGGGGGACCCACCTGTCATCCTCTAATTAGGTTAATTAGGGTTTAGGTTAATCTAATTACAGTTTAATTAAACTTAACTAGTTAATTAAATTAATTAAACCGGATTAATTAACTTCATTAATTCATTAGTTAATTAATTAATTAATAATTAATTTTATTAATCATTTTTATTTTTATTTAATAATTTTATTTTTAATTCTCTTTTTTTTAACCGTTCTGGGGTGTGGGCCCCCGTTGTCATAGGGCCACTAGGCCACAGCGGTTCGGGCTAACGAGTGCTGGGTGGAGATGGGCGCAATGGGTGTCCAGCACCCGTTCGTTCGAGTGCACGCCAGTGCGGGCGGACCCAGCAGGGGGGGCGGTGCAGGGGGAGGCGGTGGCCACGGCGCCGGCCAGGCGGCCGGGGCGGCGAGGAAGCAGCACAGGCGAGGCCACGGCGACCTGGGGAGGTAGCGGCACGGCGGGTGCGGTGGGTAGAGGAGGCAGCAGCAGCCGTGGAGCAGGGGCACGGGGCGTGGGATGGTCGAGGGAGCGGGGCGAGGAGGCCGTGAGCAGGAGCGGGCAGAGCACCGTCTCGGGCGCGGGCGTCCGGCAGCGATGGCCGTGGGCG